>NC_133336.1:88490370-88690370 GCF_042186555.1 Aquarana catesbeiana
CTCTCTTTGAAGAGTTTTCTTCTCACTTCCTGCTGTGTCTTTGGGACAGTAAAAAACTGAAATCTCCCTGAAGGAACACAATTGGCCAAAAAAAAAAAAAAAAGATTGACAGGGGTCTTTACCACTCCATTCAAAACTAATAAAACAACAGGAATCATATACACTTTAATGGTTTAATGCACATTCTTTCCAATAGAAAATATAAACTGGAAAATCGATTTTCACACATTCCCTTTTATTATAAGACCTGTGTAATTAAAATAAATGCTTTTTAATTTTGAGCCAACTCTTTTCATATTAAACCAGGAGGTATTAACTCGTTTTTCATTTCACCACAAATCCAATAATCGTACCTTTTCTACCGGGTGATGTGTAGGAGAATCTCACACGTGTTGCCAACTTCCGGAACATTTACATATTTACCAGAGACTGTAACTTGTCGATTTATGTTTTTTTTTAACTATTGTTTTTCTGTTTTTCCTGCAGAATAAATCATGGCAGAAGCTTAGAACTATTGTGAACATTCCTATTATCAGCCCGTTTAAAAGGCGTTGGGTGCAGCTTGCTGGTCATAACGGTAAGAAAGCTGTAGATACACAAGCAGTCATGATTTTATTTTGAATGAGTTATTCTTTATGATGGAAAAACACTTGTTTTCCTAGATATTGAAACTTCTGGTGATAGATTGTTGAAAAATAGACCCTAAAGCATTTGGTACATTGTGTGTTGTAGACTGCATGCATATATTTCGTGACACTGTGTAAATAAAAGTAAGTAAAAGTGACAAAGGGTTCACACAATGCAGAGTGCAGGGCTCCAGAATATAGATTTTTTTTTTTTCTTCAGATTTCTCTGGGTTTTATAAATCCTGGACTGGGTTCCAGAGTTTGGAGGATTCAAAGAGCTTTGGGAGGGAACAAGCCTCCAACCCAGTGTCCAAGTCTTGCCAGAGACCGGAAGGCTGTGTGTGCAGGTGCTCACAGCCATTATAATCTTATGTTTGGCATAGTCCATGGCTCCCATTATGAGACTGATGTGCTTCACTCATGAAACAGTACTTTATGCTGTAGACAGGAGTTTCCTTGTCTAGAAGACTGACAGTCAAAACGACTGAGCGAACCTAGAGTTCTGAGAGGACTGAGAAGGACCCTGAAGGTGGGGAGAGCTGAGAGAGACACGTAAGCCCAGAGGTGCTGTGAGAAAGAGTCTGAGGGAAGAACCAAAGACCAAGGTTTGGGGCCTAAGCGGTGGTACTGCCAGAGCAAGCCAGGAAACTGTTTAAGTTTGTGTTTAACCACCTGCTGACCGCAGTACGTATATATACATTGCGGCTTGCCAGAGGTTTTCCCGAGAGTTATGGCTGAAGCTATCCGCTATAGCCCCGGTATTTTTTTTTCAACTGGCAGCTGGCTTTCTCATGAAAGCGGTCCGAACGGCTGTTTAGCCGCTGGATCGCTTTCCGAAGCAGCGGGAGGGGCCCTCCACCCCGATGCTCACTGGTATTTCTCGGGCTTACTGTTTTTTTCGGTGCGCCAGAGAAACGATCCAACAGGTCAGGCGGCTGGCCATAAAGGTTACCTACTAATGGTAGAGGAGAGATTTGGGGTCTTATTGACCCCAGATCTCTCCAAAAAGACCTGTCATCCTTTATTTCTAATACAAGGGATGTTTACATTCCTTGTAATAGGAATAAAAGTGATAAAAAAAAATTTAAGGGACAGTGTAACAATAAAAAATAAAATAAATAAGGAGAAAATTATTTTTAAGTGCCCCCATCCCTCCATGCTCGTGCGCATAAGCTAATGCATACGTCAGTCGTGCACGCATATAAAAGGTGTTCGCACCACACGTGTGAGGTATCACCGCAAACGTTGGAGTGAGAGCGATTCATTTTAGCACAAGACCTCCTCTGTAACTCTAAACAGACACCCTGTAAAAATATTTAAAAGGTCGACTATCGAGATTTTTAAGTATCGTAACTTATGACATGTTAGGTATCTATTTACCCAGTGTAACATCATCTTTCATATTGTACAAAAAAGAGTGGGCTATATTTTATGTTTTTGGATTTTTTAAAATTCATTAAAGTGTATTTTTTTCCCCCAAAAAAAATTGTGTTTAAAAAACAGCTGCGCAAAGCATAAGCACATAGCTTGGATCATTAAATATTGCAATGATCACTATTTTATTCTCTAGGGCAGTGATGGCGAACCTTGGCACCCCAGATGGTTTTAGAACTACATTTCCCATGATGCTCAACTACACTGCAGAGTGCATGAGCAGCATGGGAAATGTAGTTCCAAAACATCTGGGGTGCCAAGGTTAAAAAATTTATATATAATGTTTGGGGATTCTAAGTAATTTTCTAGCAAAAAAATACTGATTTAAACTTGTAAACAAAAAGTGACAGAAATGGCTTGGTCTTCAAGTGGTTTAGTGATGGTGGAATTCCCTGCAAGGGAACTTCTATCCATTTGCGTGGAACGGTTTATTTTCTTAATGGTTTCTTGCCAGGCATGGACTTATTGAGTTAGATTCCCAAATCGTGCTTTCAGCCCTATCTCTTCATTCTACTCCGCTGAGGTACGCACACCACAGCCAACGTTTTATGACTCATTTATACCATGCAGGCCACGGTGTGAAGCCTGTTCCATCAGAATCGGCGACCCGTCAGATTAGGTCATGGAAGTGACATTCCATCTGCGATGTATTCCACCGCTACCGGGTTTGCTAAAATGACAGAACACCTACAGTCAGAAGAAGCGGCAGCGAACATCTTACTACACCCAGCTATGTCTTGAATTTTACAGTAATTTTAGCAATAAAGTGAGCGTATAAATAAATATAGTATGTTGACATCATTGATGCTGTTTGGATGTTAAATTTTGAAAGAAGCTGGATGCCAGCTTTAGGAAGGAGGCGGAGGCCACGTTGGTACACCCCTCACTGCTCAGCACTAAACCTTTAGGCTTTCAAAATTAAACATCCTAACAGCATCACAGATATCAATATACTATATTTATATATGCTCAGTTTATTGCTAAAATTACTGTGCAATTCAAGACGTAGCTGGGTGTAGTAAGATGTCCACTGCCTTCTTCTGACTGCAGGTGTTCTGTCAGATTAGCAAACATGGTAGGGGTAGAACGCATGCGCAGATGACGGAACGTCACTTCCGTTACCTAATCGAATTGGTCGCCGATTCTGATGGAACACCTACATTGCCCCATCGTGTTCTCTCTTCTTAATGCAACAAAGAGAGCTTTGTTTTTATAGGAAACCCAGTAATTTGACATTTACAGGTCACCTGACTCTGCTCTCCTCCCATTATGTTCATTCATTCATTTTCATTCCAGTCTGTCAACTTCAGTGAAAGCCACTGTGCTTCAATAAAGCGTTTGGGCACTTTTACAGGCATTAAGGGCTTGGGCATTCATTTCATTAGCCAGAATAATAATTGATTCTGGCCACTGAAATGAATTAATGATCAAGCACTAAACGTACCTAGCGTTTACACACGTTAAACATTTTTTCTGCCAAAACTCTGCTGCTCCTGGACACACTGACAGTGGGTTTTTTTTTCTGGCTCAAAAAGCGCCTGCCACAAAACGATGCTAAAAATCTTGTGTGCATGGACACATAGGATAACATGCAAGGGCAATTACAGGCAGGAAAAAAAATGCCAGGCACCCCTAGGAGCAGCTGCAAAAAGTCCAGTGTGCATGAGGCTTCCTAATGAATAGTATAAACCACAATCCCAACAAAAGATTTTTAGCAAATTTCTCATATAAGTGCAATTTCTCCACTAAGCGCTTCTGAGTAGCCGTTCTTTGCTATAACCTTTAATTATATTTTATTTAATTTGTATAAAAAATACATTGCACAATGACACAAACAGAACAAAATATTACAAACACTAAAATCATATAAATACCTTCCCTGCAAGGCATGTTTTTATAGCTCTAGTCTTGTTAGTCTTGATAATTGCTTTGCCTGAGTTCTCGGGTCATCCACTGCTAAGGTTGCCAGCACACATATTGAGGGAAGAGTGTAGTTTGCTACCATTTGCCTCATATTAAAGAGGAGGTCCAGGTTCCTTCAGTAAAAATTAAACGTCAGCAGCTACAAGTACTGTAGCTGCTGACTTTTATTATTACTACACTTGCGTGTCCAGGAATACAGTGATTTCAGCACCCCAGATGATTTTTCTATTGGCTCTTGGGTGCTGCCGCCACCATTGCTTCTAAGGGAAACCGGCAGCGAAGCCCTGCGGCTTCACAGTCGTTTCCCTACTGCGCATGCGCAAATCACGCTGCACTTACCCAATGGCCTGGTGGTGGGAGGAGGAGGAAGGCTGAACTTCATAAGTGGAAGCTGGTACCTGTCAAAACCGGGTACTCACCCCCCTCCCCCCCCAGGTGCTAAATGTGACACCAGAGGGGGAGAAGAGACAGATAAGCAGAGCTTCCCCTTTTTGGGTGGCTTTAAGAAGCCCTTTTATGACTGACACACCACTGATGGCAAAGTATTTGGGAGGAAGGTTTTGAACTAGGTAACCTAATTGTGGAGCCTGCAGATCTGGTCTTGTTGCATGTGTGCCTGTTCAGGCTGTCATATCCTGGTACTTGTATTGCTGAAGCTACCATCTCTGGCAGGGACACTCTAGACCATGTGGTCCTGGATTAATTTATTCCTGAATAGGAACACCCTTAGAGGGGGCATGGCCGGTATACCATTGCTAAGGTTAAACTAAATACACCTTTGTAATACCCTCTCTCCCCTCCCACTTCCATTCATGCTGTGCACTCAGCTTTGCAATCCATGGCTGAATACAAATTATTAGGTGCTGTTCCCCACTGAATCCAATAGGGATTACTTTTTCACATGAGGCTGGGCAGGTTTGAACAGCTTTTTGCCCTTAATAAATTAAATTATCATTATAAAAACTGCATTTTGTATTTACTCTGGTTTTCTTTGTGTAATAATAAAATTTGTTTGTTGATCTGAATCATGTAAGTGTGAAAAATATGTAAAAAATAAAAAATTAGGAAGCAAATACTTTTTCACAGGACTGTATACATTGTATGAGCTAGTGATAATGCCATGATAATACAAGGCACACATACATTATGAGGTCATCCCTGGACCAAAGGTCCCCTCTTACTCAGATTCCCCCCGATACAGGTTAGTGTACAATGGGGCCCAGGCAGCGTTCATTGCTGTCCCCTGCTTCTGAAGGTAGTGTTGGTCTTCAAACAGAAACACATTGGGGTTGATTTACTAAAACTGGAGAATGCAAAATCTGATGCAGCTGTGCATGGTAGCCAATCAGCTTCTAACCTCCTCTTGTTCAATAAAGCTTTGACAAAAAAAAAAAAATCAGCCACATTATGTGTTATAAGCAATTACAGCAATGTAAGCAAGAATGAATTATGGCCAAGTTCAGAAATTTCCAGTTCATTAGGAAACTTCCTCATGATTTCCAGGCCCTTTTTGTGCTGTATGAACAAATAAAGGGCTAAGGCTTAATGTACACGGGTTGTTTTTGCAACCTCTCCTGACGATTTAACCTGGCAGATAGTAACCCCCACAATTAAAATGTTTTGCCGCATTTGCGTTTAGATATATGTACACAATAATTCTGCGCTACCTAAAAGGGGGGATGGGAAGCAGCTAACACAACCAACAAGTGTAAAAATTGCAAGAAGACAAAATAAGTGTAGCGCTAAGGGAAGGGATAAAAAATGTAGTCTAAGAACTGGCAGTTCAAAGTTCAAGGGCTGACAGAAACATCCTTGGAGAGAAGATGGAATATAAAGTCCTCTGGAACAAGTCTCAACCAGGGTACAAATCCTCTGTGGAAGAAGCCCACACACTACCAATGAAAATGAAGAGGCTTACCAGACTTGGTGGACCCGACAAGGCATACGCCAGGTAGGGTCAATCAGGCTTAGGTGGTGCTGGGCTGGAGTAAGTTATGAAGAGCAGGGATGGTGGAATGACTTCCACCAAACGTGGTCAGGCCCAAAGGTCGTGTCCCTCGAATCCGTGTTGGAAGAAACAACGACAGCAGCAAATGGAGGAAGAGAAGGATAGGCCAGATAGTGTACATCCGTTTAAATGACAATTTATTAAAATTAAAGTATACACTCACATGGAAAGTGTCTAAAAAACAGCGCTGTGAAGAAGTGGCGACAGTGGGGTCCTACCCGACGCGTTTCGTCTGCATAGACGTCATTTAGCGTTTGCGTTTTAGAAGCGTTTGGAAAATATATATATATATATATATATATATATATATATATATATATAATTTTTTTTTTTTTTTTTTCCAAAATAGCCAAATATGAAAAATGCCTGTAAACGAAACATGAGTTACCGCGTTTCAGTTCAGCAACCTGCTTGCCCCTGTTCTTTTTTGGTTTAAAATTACCATACTATATTTTTTATTTTTTTTTTTACTTTTTTATTCTGTGACCTAGTTTTTTGACCTATGCTTTGATGATATACTGTATCTCTTCCTGTGTTAAATCTTCCACTGATGAATGAACTGATTGTGGAATATTCGTTTCCCTCACCTAACTATATGCTTGTGAGTTCAAAAAACTTTTTTCTCCTGTTCAAATTTATGATCTTTTTTTTGTCTTCTGTATTTCTACGGAATGTCTCATTGTGTGTTGTTATATCTTCACTTGCTTGTTCAAAAACATCCAATCCCTTAAATTCTTTTAATCTGTCATTCAGTTCCTTTATTTCCTTATCAATATGTACACATTTTCCTTATTATATCCCTGCATTATATTCTTTCTGCATTCTTCTTGAACATTTTATTGAACAAAATCCAGCCAACGTGTTTTGGGGGAAGGCCTCTCTTTTTTTTCCGTGTTATTAAACCCCAAACCAAAAATGTAATATATTGCAGCTTACCAATCATTAGATGTGGTGGCTGCGTTTGTTTTTCTTTCTTTTTTTTTTTTTTTTAATTTTCAGCCAATGGCTGAGAGCACTGACTGAGAAGTTCTGGCGGGGAGCCTGTCCCCCTCTCAGAACACAATAGGTCAGCAGGGGAGATCGCTGTACTACCATCACATAGTTAGTACAGTGGCTCCTACCTGGGCTGTCAGTTTTTTTTTTTAGTTTTTTTTTTTTTAGTTTTTTTTTTTATGTTAAACAAAACTAGTGTGTATGAGGCTTAACTCTATACCAGTGGTGGCCCGCCCATAGGGGGCGCAGGGGTGCCGCCCCCCCCCCCCCCAAAGCTACTTATCATGAAAAATATATATATATACTGGCCCTTTAAGTGTGTGCGGGATCCCGGACACACAGGTGTATGAAAAACATGACGTGCTGCAATCACTGGGGGGAAAAAAAAATGAAAGAAAAATAATGGCCCTTTAAGTGTGTGCAGGGCGCTGGACACACAGCTGCTATGGGAAGCATGACGTGTTTGCAATCATGTGATTGCAAACAAGATGCTCTATTGGCTTTCTTTAGAAAGTCTTCTGGGCACTGAGCGCTGCGCCATGAACACTCCCTCTATAGCATTGTTCCCTGCTGTGGTGTGTGATTGGCGGGTCCTGTGCCTTCACTTCCAGTTTTTCTCGCTCATCTCGGCCATCTGAAGGTGGATTAAAAGTGACTTGTGTGAGAGCTGTGAGTAAGAGGGGGGACATCTGATGTAAAGAAGGGCTCTGACAGTGGCATCTAATGTAAAGAAGGGCTCTGTGGTGACATCTGATGTAAAGGAGGACTCTAATGGGGACATTTATTGTAAAGGGGCTCTGATGGGGACATCTAATGTAAAGGAGGACTCTGGTGACATTTAATGTAAAGGGGGGTTCTGATGGAGACAGCTAATGTAAAGGGGGTCTCTGATGGGGACATTTATTGTAAAGGGGCTCTGATGGGGACATCTAATGTAAAGGAGGACTCTGCTGAGATTTAATGTAAAGGGGGGTTCTGATGTGGACATCTAATGTAAAGGGCGTCTCTGATGGGGACATCTAATGTAAAGGAGGACTCTGATAGTGACATCTGCTGTAAAGGGGGACTCTGATTGGGACATCTGCTGTAAAGGGGGACTCTGATGATGACATCTAATGTAAAGGAGGACTCTGATGGGTACATCTAATGTAAAAGTGGACTCTGATGGGGACATCTACTGTAAAAGGGCGCTCTGATGGTAGCATCTAATGTAAAGGAGGACTCTGATGGGGACATCTGATGTAAAGGAGGACTCTGGGGACATCTAAAGTAAAGGGGGACATCTGATGTAAAGGAGGACTCTGGTGGGGACACCTGATGTAAAGAGGGACTCTGATGAGGACACCTGATTTATAGGAGGATGCTGCTGGGGACACCTGTTGTAAAGGGGGACTCTGATTGGGACACCGGATGTATAGGGGGACTCTGAGGACACCTGATGTATAGGAGATGCTGATGTGGACACCTGTTGTAAAGGGGGACTCTGGGACACCGGACGTAAAAGGGGGCTCTGATCAGGACACCTTATGATAAGTGGTTTTATTTTCTTTTACTTGAAATGTGGATGTGATTGGCCTACTGTGATTAGCACAGTGAGGCTGCATTTGATGGGCACAGTTTTATCTAGCGGCAATGATACATAATCACCTGATAAATGGCTATTTACAGTCCTGCATTACTAACGGTTTAATTTCTCAGTTTGTTTGCGCCCCCCCAAAAAATTTTGAGCACCAGCCACCACTGCTCTATACCTAAAAGAGGGTTATCTGTTGAGCAGTGTGTTCACTGTGATTAGAAAGGCAGCAGCCTAAGACCACAAAGAATTCATTTCTCACCATGCTTCTATTGCGAAGTGACCTCTTGAAAAAAGAAGTAACCTATTGAATCCATGCAAACCGCTCCCCAACTTCTGTAATTGCAGCATATAAAACACTCACTAAATCCTGACTCTGGTGACATCGTCTCACTGATTGCACTTCAACTGGAATAGGTGCCCCTCCGTCCTTGGCACAAACTGCTCTAGACACACACACATTTGGTGCGTCCTATTCTCGGGTTCTAGTCTTATTTATGATGGTTCCCTTAGCAGTCCTGGCCTGGACACAATGGCCTTGTCCTGAAAACCCACCTATTGAGTGGCCACTTTGTTTGCTGCCCTAACAGCACTGGTGTCACACAGGAGCACTTCCTCATTCCAGACTCTCCTCTTTGTCTACTAAATCCAACTTTTCAGAGTCTTTCACTAGGCTACTTGTTCTGAGCTATCTACTGCCAGAACTGGCTCTCCCAGTGTAATTTACTGCCGTTTCATAGTAACAGTGTTTCTGTCACTATATGTACAAAAGTCGTTTTCTGTGTAATCTCTAAATTCTTTGCCAACAAACTTTTGGTTTTAAAAAGATTACAGGGATTTTAGCAATTTGTTGCAGATTACAACCTGTATCTGTTTTTACATAATAGTTACATAGTAGGTGAGGTTGAAAAAAGACACAAGTCCATCAAGTCCAACCTATGTGTGTGAATTTATGTCAGTATTACATTGTATATCCCTGTAGGTTGTGGTCGTTCAGGTGCTTATCTAATAGTTTTTTTAAATTATCGATGCTCCCCGCTGAAACCACCGTCTGTGGAAGAGTATTCCACATCCTTACAGCTCTTTACACTAAAGAACCCTCTACGCAGTTTAAGGTTACACCGCTTTTCTTCTAATTTTATTTTCCTCGGGATATCAAAGACGCATGTGGACTCTTTACCTGCCTTCTTGTCTGCAGTCTGTAGATTAGGGTTTCCCTACAGAAAGCCCTGTGCAGAGGGTAAATTAATCTACATTCTTCCATCGACTGCTAGATATTGACACTGTGAGACAGCTCTGGTACCTACTAATGATTGGGAACCAGTGAGAGTGAGTTCCAATTGTATGATCACATGTGAACTACAACATAGAGATCACGTTCAAACTGAAAGTTGATTCCCAAAAGCTTTAGAGGGAACCTGACACAGCATTTTCTCCTGAAAAAGGAAGTTTTTCAGCCCCTGGGTTTTATTTTTTTACTTCTGCATCTCACAGCAAGGCTATTAATGTTGACATGTGGATCTTGAAATGGAGAATAAAGATCTTGCAAACAAGAAAAAAAATTAATTTAAAGAGGATCTTCAGTCTTTACAAAAAAAAATAAAATTAAAAGTCAGCAGCTCCAAATGCTTTAACTGCTGGAAAAAAAAGACACTTGACTTTCCAAGGATCCAGGGCCGTCCTCACCCAGGCCGGTTCTTTGCCATTCTTTGGGTCCCCAGTGCTGGCATGTTTACGAAGGGAAGCCTGCTGTGATTCCTTGCAAATGCACAGCCGGCTTCCCACTGTGTATGCGTGAGCCGTGCTGCACTTTGTGAATGGTCCCACAGCTTCTTGGGACGTGTGATATGTCCCAGAAGGTTGCAGGCGGTAGGGGAGGGGGAGCAGAAGTAGGCAGCGAGTACCTGCTAAAACTAGGTACCCCCTCTCTTCCCACCCCCCCAAAAAAATACAACTCCAAAAGTGGGAGAGCAAGGTGGAAGGAGGTGTTAAAGTGGAACTTCCCTTTTAGGGTGAAGTTCCAGTTTGAGTACAGGCAGAATCCACAAATTGCAATAGTAAAAGTCAAATCACTGCATCTTTACGGAGTTCAGTGCTATATATCACTTTTTTTTTTTATTCATTTTTTTACCTGTTTATTCTGCCAGTGAAAGTGCTAATGATCTCCATCCTATATAAGGGTGACCATTCTGTAAGGTGCCTGTGGAATTATCCACAGATTTGTCACCCTTTTCTCATAACCTCTGTACCTTAGAAATATGTGTTCTCTTCCTCTGGCTGGCCATTTTTATATCAGGCCAATCACAGCCAAACTTGCTTCTCTTCTGTAGTACAAGAGTATTGGACCTGATGATGTCATCACTGGAAGTTTTGGTGCCATCTTATCCCTGCTACACTGAAGGAGCAGACAGAGTGGTCATGTGACCTCTTGTGAAAACCTCTGAAAAAAAGATAATACTGTCCAGATAACACACTAATATGTAAGCATAATAAGATCTTGTTATGCCTTCACTATACTTTAATGATGCCTTCCTCTTTCAGTCCGCACACCACCTCTACAAAACTGTACAAGCTGTATTCACTAATTGCAAGCTATTTTTCTCGATATGCATCACTGTCACACATTTTAAATGTTCATTTGGGCGTGTAAAGGTTAATTCTGCAGAAAAAGTAGAATAATTGTAAGGGTGTTACCCTAACTGCTGCTACTGTGCTAATATGAACACGTTGTACTAGGACAAATGTTTGATTAAAACATACCTGGCATTTGTTAAGTTCATTTTTACATGGACTGGACATATCCCAGGTGCCAGGTATATAATGTACTAAATTCCAGGTGGTGTCTAATTTTTTTGAGCTTCTAAAAATGTTGCAAATTAAATTACACATTCTTGCTCCCTTAAACTAAAAATAGAATTATAGCCAAAACTTTTCTTTTCAATTTGGATAGAGTAAGGGAGGGTTATAACCACACACACACACACACTTTCCTTTCTTTTTATCTGTGTTCCTTCTGGGAGATTTCTCTTCACTTCCAGTGCCATAGCTGAAAAAGGAAATTAGAGGAAATCCCTCTAAAGCCGTGGTCTGCAATTTGCGGCCTCTTGCTTGACTTTATCCGGCCCTTGGGGCGATATTCCTCCCACTGACACCAAAAATGGGCCACTATTCTTCCCCCTAGTTTTAAAGATGGGGGACTGTTTACTACCACTGACGTCAGGACAAATTCTACTCCCACTGGCCACAGTCCGACCCCCCCCCCCTGTAGTCTGAAGGACAGAAAACTGTCCCTTTGTATAGAAAGTTTGGAGACCCCTGCTCTAAAGTCAAGAGATCCCCGGGATCTCTAAATTTGTCCCCCAGTGAAGTGAAGTTGTCTCCCAGTATCAGTAGATTAATCTTCTCATTGGAAGATTCCCCCTTTATTCCTGTTCTGGGGACAACCCCAAATGTTTTTTTCTCTACTTTTGAAGATAACAGTAAACATGACAAATAGAGGGGGTGAATCTCCCTAACAGGGAAACAGACAGCAATAAAAACCTGGTATTCTAATCCCTTGCTGCCACATCCAAAGCCGAAAAAAATTGTGTTTTTTTTACACTTTAACTGGTCACAGATCTAAGGTGTGTAAAACATTTGTGATTGACAACCAGGCGTAGGAAAGGGGTCTGCAAGTATTTCTTAGATCCTCAAAGTGGATGAGCCCCTTGACCCTGGGCGTGTTGTCTCCATAGTCCTCGACTCCTGCTTGACTTTACAGAGCTAAACCCTTGTCCCATTCCAGAGCTCCTGTTGTCTGCTGAGACTTTGGTATTTGAATTTTAAAGGTGGGTTAACTTTTAGAATGGAAAGGACTTTAATTCAGAGAAGGAAACCGTGATGTGTATGCTCTCCGATTACACCAGAAATAATCAGAAGTATAATTATTGTATACTGAAAGATTCAGTTTAATGGTTCAATCTACCCAAAAATGATATTTTAGTATTTGGTAAAGGTTGGGAAATTAAATAACCTTGTGGTTAATAAAATCTTCTGTGGACCCTTGTGATACGATAGCTTCACCGGATTTCCTCCAACCTAATGCTGCCAGGTGAATGTACCTGCTTCTGCTATATCTGTAATTTAGTTCAGATTATGGAAAATGAAATAGGTGGGGTGGAAACACCCCAAGGTAGGTAGGAGCACCCAAATGTGCAAGGTGGGTACAAACAGAACCAGAAACCGTTACAGGGAGATCTGGAATTGTCTAGAGTTAGGCCCCGTACACACAAACAGAACGTCAGGAGACATTTGCCGGATTAAAAAAAAAAACGGCTGACTTTCTGCCCGAGTGTATGTCTTTCTGACAGAAGCCAGTCCTTCGGCCAGCTTCTGTCAGAAGTGCATGCTGGAAAACCAGCAGCCGACCGACTCCTGATCAGCTCTCTCAGCCAATGGCAGAGTGCTGATCAGAGTTTTCTGGCGGGGAGGGCATCCCCCATGTCAGAACACAACAGCACAGCGGGGGGAGATCGCTGAACTAACCTCGCATGGAGGGGGGTTGGCTAGAAACCAGAACACCAAGCATACACTGGGAGAATATGCTTACTTCATGTATCATGCAAGGCTATAAATTGTGCTTCTTTTAAAGTGGTTGTAAAGGCTGAAGGTTTTTTTTTACCTTCATGCATTCTATGCATGAAGTTAAAGCGGAGTTCCACCCAAAAGTAGAACTTCCACTCATTTGTTCCCCCCCCCCCCCCTCCGGTGCCACATTTGACACCTTTCAGGGGGGAGCGGATACCTGTCTTTGAAAGGTATCCTGTCTCCACTTCTGGGAGACTGGGCTGCTGCAAACTACGTCAGCAGCTCAGCTCCTTCCCCCGCCACCGGGCCAGTAGGAGGGCGCAGCAATGCCTCGTGCATGCGCAGTAGGGACCTGGCGTGAATCCATAATGCTTCATTACTGGGTTCCCTTACCGGCAATGGCGGCGGCAGCACCCATTGCGGTGCCAACATCGCTGGACTCCAAAACAGGTAAGTGTCCTAATGTTAAAAGTCAGCAGCTGCAGTATGGGCGTTAATTTTTGCAGGGATGGGTGGACCTCCGCTTCAAACAACTTTCTGTGTGCAGCACCCCCCACCCCCAATACTTACCTGAGCCCATTCCTGACCCAGAATTGTGCACAAGAGCAGTGGCTCAACCGGGTTTCTTCCTCCTCATTGGCTTAGACAGCAGCTGGAGCCGTTGGCTCCCACTACTGTCAATCCCAGCCAGTGAGCCAATGTGGAGAGAGCGAGGGCAGGGATGAGCTGCACTCCGTGTGTGAATGGAGACACAGAGCAGCTGTTTGGGAGCGAGGCAAGCTCTTGCTATGGGGGCACTCGGCAGCAGGGAGGAGCCACGAACACCAGCAGAGGACCATAGAAGAGGAGGATGGAGGCTGCTCTGTGCAAAACCACTGCACAGAGCAGGTAAGAATGACATGTTTATTATTTTTTTTTAAAACTGCCTTTTAATATGCACAAAAAATAAATAAAAGTCAGCAGCTACAAATACTGTAGCTGCTGACTTTTAATATAAGGATAGTTACCTGTCCAAGGATCCAGTGATGTCTGCACCCCTAGCTGATTCTTCAATCGGCTTTGGGTGCAGGGGCCAGCATCTTCACTTTCAGGCTTTACAGCCAGTTTTCCTACTGCGCATGCTTGAGTCTCGCTGCGCTTTCTGAATGGTCCCGCCATCTTCTGGGACCTGTGTGTGTCCCAGAAGGCAGCGGGGGAAGGAGGAGGAGCCAGACATACTCTAAGATCGCCACAGTGATCTTTCCTGGAAGTGGGAGCGGGTACCGGTCAAAACCAGGCACCAGCTGTCCCCCAAAAAGTGACAAATGTGGCAGTGGAGGGGGGGGTGCGAACTAGCGGTGCTTCCCCTTTTAGGTGGAGCTCCGCGTTAACTACTGGTGAGGGTTCTTCTTTAATTTCCTATTGTGGACTGAGTGGTGCCAGCCCTGCCCATTTCCTTTTGACTTAATCACCCTGACTGTCTTCATCCCCAAAGCATAGGCACTAATTAACTTGTAGTCCTAAGATAAGAATTAGGAGGGCTAACTAGACTGTTTGAGATCATGCAAGAAGTATGCAGAGGACGCAGGACAACTTTGAATTTCCGACAAGATCAACAGTTTTGTTTTTTGCACTTAAAATTGATATAACAAAACTCTTTCAGTGGCAGACCAACAGGGAACAAGGGGAAGTTTATTGTTGGTGTTTACATACACATTCATCTGCTCAGTAGGTTGCTTGGGAAAGTGAAAATTCATAATAAATGATCTTTTTGATATTTTAATGGCATTGTCAATGAGTCTTTGTTTTAAACATCTTGGATTTTCCCTAAAATGTCACTGAGTTACAGTGTACTTATGAATTTTAAATGATAATTTTGATCATTTCTAAACTGTATGAATTCCCAGGAGTAGTAACATAATTACAAGTATGACTTCATTTGTGACGCATGTAACTATTTCTGTATTATGAAAGTCATAATTTATGCATCATGCAGCAAGCCGTTTGGTATATTGGACATTGTGTTACAGTTTACCTAGGGTTACATTGATGACTTTGGAGTTGATGTACTAAAGGCAAACTGTTCACAATGCAAAGGGATTTTCCCCAGAACTTAGTGCATATGCTGAAGTTTTATTATGAAATGAATACCCAATCCTTTGTAAATAAAACCTAAAAAAAAAGAACAATTTGCACATGATTGGATGCTAGAAATCAGCAGGGCTTCACCTTATTCACTAAGCTTTGAGGCCGAATTCCTTTGCAGCCTGCAGTGAAGAGTCTATTTGCCATCGTGGGTCATTCTCCAAGAAATTAAACTTTTTAGAAGTAGCTGTTGAGTCTCATGTAAAAATATGACCAGACTGGAGACCGAGCAATAAAGGAAGGCACACAGAAAAATAAGTCATGTACTCATTCAGTTTACTGTTGATTAGAGATGGGCCGAACACCCCCCTGTTTGGTGCGCAGCAGAACTCCCAAACAGGGGAAATGTTTTAACCTGAACGACGAATCCCATTAAAGTCTATGGAAGCCGAACAGGAAAAATCAAAAGTCCCCATTTTGAAGGCTTATATGTAAGCAATTGGCCATAAAAGGGGTATGGGGGTGCGGGTACTGCCCTGGGGGACATGTACTAATGCAAATTTTTTTTTAAATGATTGTTTTTTTAGGAATGATTTTAATAATGCTTAAAGTGCAACAATAAAAAACAAATTTCCTTTAAATATAGTGCCTGGGGGTCCCCTTAGTCTGCCTGTAAAGTAGCGCATCTGTAGCATACATAGAACATGCTGCAGCAAAAATGACATTTCTAAAGAAAAAAAATACTCAAATCACATTTAAAATGACACGCAGTTGCAATTGCTGGCACCCGAAAGAAACGGCGTGCCCCCCCCCCAAAATCCATACCAGATCCTTATCCGGGCATGCAGCCTGGCAGGTCAGGAAAGGGGGGGGACAAGCGCCCCCTACCCCAAAGCACCTTGTCCCCATGTTGATGGGGACAAGGGCCTTAACTTCACAACCGTGGCCGGTGGTTGTGAGGATCTGCAGGCAAGGGGCCCCTGATTACGCGCCCCCCCCCCATGTTAATGAGTATGGGGTACCTCTACCCATTCAACAAAAAATTGTCAAAGTAAAAAAAAACACAAACAGTTTTTGACAATTCCTTTATAAAAAAAAAACAGACACCGGTTTTGACAATTCCTTTATATTAAAAAATAAAAAACAAAAAAAACAGTGTCCCCCCATTGTAAATCCATCGTCAATCAGGCCGCCCGCCGCACTCCAAAAAAAACCAAAAAACGCTCCTGTCATCCATGAAGGCTGGCCGCTTGCTGCAGTTATTATATAGGTAAGGGGCAGGGCCACCTGGCTACGACACCTGGTGGCACCGCCCCCTTCTGATGTCACGGACCGGTCCATGCGGCCAGCCTCCATGGATGGCAAGAGCATTTTTTTGGGTGCGACAGGCGGCGTGATTGACGATGGATTTACATTGGGGGGCACTTTTTTTTTGTTTTTTATTTTTTAATAAAGGAATTGTCAAAACCGGTGTCTGGTTTTTTTTTTTTGTTTTTTTTTTTTTTTTACATAGTCATTCAGATGGGGGGGCAGGATCTAGGGGGCCTGCCAGGCTGCATGCTCGGATAAGGGTCTGGTATGGATTTGGGCGGGGGAGGCCCCATGGCATTTTTTTTTTATTTTGGCGTGGGGTTCTAAAATCCATACCAGACCCGCCGTTTTGTTTTGTTTTTCTAACTCAGCTGATGAGTTATCGTTGTTAAGGACACCATGGCCAGCTTCCTGGTCCCGTTCCTTAGAAAACATCTTATACTGTGCCCTGATTGGGCAAAGCTTTGCCCAATCAAAAAACCCTATCTGATGGGCACTGATAGGGGACACTGATAGGGGACACTGATAGAGGACATTGATTGACACGTATAGGGGACACGTATAGGGGACACTGATAGTGGCCGCTGATAGGGGACACTGATAGGGGGCGCTGATAGGGGACACTGATAGTGGGCGCTGATAGGGGACACTGATAGGGGGCGCTGATAGGGGGCGCTGATAGGGGGCGCTGATAGGGGGCGCTGATAGGAGGCACCGATGGGAGGCACTGATAGGATTTACTGATGAGCACTGAAGGGAGGCACTGATAGGGGGCATTGAGAAAGCACTAGGGTGCACTGATAGGGGATACTGAGAAGGCACTAGGGGGCACTGAGAAGGCACTAGGGGGAACTGATAGGGGGCACTGAGAAGGCACTAGGGGGCAACGATAGGAGTCACTTGTGGGCACTGATAGGATTTACTGATGAGCACTGAAGGGAGGCACTGAGAGGGGGCACTGAGAGGTGACACTGAGAAGGCACTAGGGGGCACTGATAGGGGGCACTGATAGGGGGCACCGATGGGAGGCACTGGTGGGCACTGATAGGATTTACTGATGAGCACTGATAGGGGGCACTGATAGGCATTGATGGGCACTTATAGGTGGCACTGATGGGCATTGATGAGCACTGATAGGCTGCACTAAGACTAGGACTCCTACAAATTGTCAGTGCAACCTGTCTGCCCATACATCGTACGGGCAGGCAGTCTCACAAAAAAGGGAAGAATCCCTGAACTACCTAAAGCGCTCCACAGCACCCTGGTAATTTGTTGAGAACTACAAGCTGACACCCACAAAGGGTGTCGGTACTTGTAGTTCATTCATGCACATGACTCACACGTCCGCTTGGTTTTCAAATAGTGACAGTGGGCGCAGGGAGAAGATCACCCACCTGCTTTCAAAGAGAGGGCTCAGATTGGACGTGGGAACATGTTACATGTTCCCAAGGGTGAACTTATCCTTTAAAAAAGAAATATCCCCTCATCTCATCATCTCCATTTCATTTACTGTTATAACCCAATTATCTTCCTATCTGCACTTTTCAACAACGCTCTATAACAATACTGTCAGCTTTGTCACTGTCAGTTAAAGTCAAAACTTTACCGATTAAAGCAGGTACTGCAGGTGTGGCCAGGCACCTCCAGGGACCTTTTCCTTCTTCTTCATAGGAGCCATTTTTTTTCTTAATATACAACTGCATTATTTCTATTTCTGTAATGCACAATAGATTTTGCCTTTCGTGGCGGTCTCTATCTGAAAATGTAGTCAGCATGCCTATTGAACAAGTGCTGAGAGAAAATCATTTACAGAATAATGCCCCGTACACACGATCCGAAAATCGTACGAAAAATGCCGCATTCGAAACGATCGTACGATAATCGGATCGTTAGTACAGAGCTTTCGAGAGCCGATCAGGACAGTTCATCCGATATTATTCTATCGGACATGCACGGAAATTTTTTCCGTACGATGCCCGATCGTACGATTTTCGTTTAATCGGTACAGCTATCGTTCGAAAATGCAATACAAATGCATTGCAACACATGACATCGTTTCCGAATTTTTATTCTGTCGTACGGGAATTTTCGGGACTTTAGTAAACTCATCAGATTCGATGTGAGATTAGCAGGCAAACAAAAACGGACGATCATTCGTCCGATATTCGGATCGTGTGTATGGGGCTTAAGGGTGGCAATAAATAGGCCTATCCCACCTGAAGCCTGTTACACCTTTTGAAACAGGATGAGCTAATTAGGACTACTTACTGTGCTTTAGCTCAACAGGTCTCCATAACACCTCTTGCTTTCTTCTTGGTGTGCAGACCCTATGCAATGACAGCCCACTTGTCAGTCTTAACACAGCAGCTGTTATTATCTTAAACTGGTACCTTTCCTCCCAGTTGGGAGAACACTAAACATTGGGCTGGATTACCAACTATGCAGCATTGGGACAATGTAGTCAATGTAGTTTTTCCAGTGAATAAACAATAAACCCCAGCCTGTTTATGGGCTGAAGGTGATAAAAATCCCAGCTGGCATTACTCAGCCTGTCTTCAGTGACATTGTTATTACTATTTTGCCACATTTCTCATCAGTGAGGGATCTTAATATGTCATTTAGTTGATAACATTAGATAGAAATAAACTAGTTCTGTCTGGGTGATCCATCAGATTGTACAAAACATTGTGATTCTCTTTTAATGATTTTTCTTGGTCGTTGTGGAATTAACTTCTCATTTTAGCCAAGACACACTTGATATCAGTTCCATTGTTTTGCTCCATGCCTACGTGTAGGTTTGGGGTTTAATACACATAAAATAACATTAGGGAGCACCTGGCATTTCATATTTGTAACCTTGGCTAGTGGTTAATGATTTACTTTCTGCTACAAATCTTGCTTAGGAAACAAAGCAATTAATCTACACCAAGCCATTGAATACAGGAACAAACAATCTGATTCAAATCAGTGACATTAAAAACAACTATATACTTGACCTTTTTTAAGGACAGGACACAATTTATCACAACGGCTTATATTTTTTTGAAGAATATGATTGCTGAAAAGAGTGCTCTCTGCTTTCGTGCCCCCTTTTGTACCAATGTGTCAAAATCTTCCACACTGGCAAACTTGTTTGTGTGGCACCACTAACCTGGCATCACAACCTTACAGGGCACCTTACTAGAATTATGATGGGAATTCTCCATAAATCCAAGGTGCCTTTACTTTGGTGGCATTGAGCCAGTGTTCATCTCCAGCAGGTGTGGGATTTATTCCCTACACTCAAGCAAAGTGGTTGGAGTTTAGAGGAGGTCGGAAACTTTTGTGTTTTTTTTTTTTTTTTTTTTGTTTTGAACATGTTGATAATGTAGGTATAACACAGGCATATCAGACAGGCATATTTTGTTTTGTTCTATTTCGATTGTGTGTATATATAATATATATATATTTATGTATATTTTGCGATATGTATGAATGTTTATTTTACATATACAGTGCCTTGAAAAGGTATTCATTCCCCTTGAAATTTTCCACATTTTCT
The DNA here is from genome assembly GCF_042186555.1 of Aquarana catesbeiana. NCBI lineage: Eukaryota > Metazoa > Chordata > Amphibia > Anura > Ranidae > Aquarana > Aquarana catesbeiana. Next base: position 88,510,410 of record NC_133336.1, read on the forward strand.
CATAAACGTAAATGTATTTTATTGGGATTTTATATGATAGACTAACACAAAGTGGCACATAATTGTGCAGTGTAGGAAAAATGATAAATGGTTTTCAAATTTTTTTTACAAATAAATACCATATTTATCGGCGTATAACACGCACTTTTTTCCCCTTAAAATCAGGGGAAAATCGCGGGTGCGTGTTATACGCCGATCCCCTGCGATCCCCCTCTGACTGTGAGTGGAGCGAGCGCCGGCCGCTGATATACATAGATAGCCGAGTGTACTCGGCTAGGTTCGGCTAGCTCCGCTCAGTCATGCCCAGTCCCGCCCTATGATAAACACAGGGACTGGGCGTGACTGTGAGCGGAGCTAGCCGAGTACACTCAGCTATCTATGTATATGGGCGGCGCTCAGCTCCGCTCACAGCTCATCCCGGGCGGGACTACGAGAGGAGCCGAAAGTGGCCGAGAGCCAAGACTATTCTCTATTTACTAATTAGGTGACTTCTGAAGGCAATTGGTTCCACTAGGGGTATCAGAGTAAAGGGGGCTGAATACAAATGCATGCCACACTTTCAGATATTTATTTGTAAACAAAAATAATTTTAAAACCATTTATCATTTTCGTGCCACTTTGTGTTGGTCTATCACTTAAAATCCCAATAAAAATACATTTTGTCATGTTACAACCAAAAATGTAAAAGTGAAAAATGTCATGGGGTATGAATACTTTATCAAGGCACTGTAAATATTTAACACAGGGTCCACCCATGGCACAGTATCCAGTGCATTTTGTGTTTGCTCAAGAGAAGGAAAGCAGTGCCTGACTGCTTTCAGATTGTCTCTCTCAGATTGTGGAATTTGAACCTGAGCTGCTGCGCTTTGTGAACAACAGACTTTTATTGTCAAAGCAGGTAAAACTGGCCCCGCATCATGGTGGAAGGGAAGAAAATCGATTCATCTATGGCTTGCCATCGCAAAATGTTACATACCTGACTTCTTTATTGTGCCAGTATTATCATAGGGAGTGCTACTCATTACATTTAAATTCTAGGCTAAATTAATAAAAAATGGTGCCCCAGCTAGATAAAAAAAAAGCAGCTTTGACTGCATAACTTACCTTCTCTTTGGTTCTTTTCCTGTGCAGTTATTTCTTATGTCCTTATTCCTCAGGGTTTCATGATGCCCAATATAAGCATTGCATTATACATGCAAGGGGGGGGGGGGTAAAGCCCAGGGTTAGACTTTAGGACAAGTTGGGGAACACAGCTGGGTCCTCAAGGCTTTACTCTCAGTTAATGGAAGTGCCGAATAAGCTAATGATAAGCTAATAATCTCAGTAGTCAGAACTATTGTTTGTGTGACTGCACGTTAGAGCTGCACAATTATTCGTTAAAAAATTGTGATCTTGATTCAACCCCCCTGACGATCTCTATTGCAGAGTTTGCCGATTCTTTCATATAAAAAGTGGAGAGACTTAGAGCCGGTTCACACAGGGGCAGCACGACTTGCAGCGCGACTCAGAGGTGACCTGCACACGACTTCACCAGTGACTTGCAAAATGACTTCTGTATAGAAGTCAATGCAAGTCACCTGAAGTCGCCCCAAACGTAGTAAGGAACCTTTTTCTAAGTCGGAGCGACTTGAGTCACTCCTATTAGAACGACTCCATTGTACAGAAGGGAACGCGACTTGTCAGGCGGCTAAGTCCTCTGACAAGTGGCCTCTGTGTGAACCAGGTCTTATCTGCTCACTCAGCTGTCAAAAGAAAACATCCGGGCAGTCTGCCAAGTTTTTAACATGAAACATTGTAACTAACTCTTCCTCCTTAGATCAAAGGGATAAACTTCTGTGTAAAGAAAAAATCCAGGCAGTCTGCCAAGTTTTTGTAAATGTAGGAAGTTTAACCACTTAAAGTCTAAATTTTTTTCTGACACTTGTTTCTTAAGTTAAAATCAATATTTTTTGCTAGAAAATTACTTGGAATCCCCAAACATTATATATATTTTAGCAGAGACCCTAGGGAATAAAATGTCAATTGCTGCAATATTTTATGTCACACTGTATTTGCCCAGCGGTCTTTCAAACGCAATTTTTTGGGAAAAAATACACTTCAATGAATAAAAAAAAAATGAAACAGTAAAGTTAGCCCAATTTTTTTGTTTTAATGTGAAAGATGATGTTACGCCGCGAAAATCGTGAGAGAATCGTGATCCATCTTCTAAGTAAAAAAATTGTGATTCTCATTTTAGCCAGAATCGTGCAGCTCTACTGCACGTCTCAGAGAATGATTCAGGTTGGAAAATGGATTTGGTAAATAAGGTTATTTTTCTTTTTTTCTTTTTTTAAAGCTATGAATGCAGTTTAACCTCCAGTGCCCCAAGTGCATATGTTATGTTTGATTGTGAATAAAAGTGAGATCAAAGGCAAACTGCAACATGAAAGTAATGCTTTTTGATGATCATGTAGCTGTGGGTAATTTCCTCATTGAATGATGGATGTTCATATGTTGTAGTGATGATCATATGTTGTAGTGTGCTGTATTAAAACAAAGGGCACAGATGTATTTTTTACAGAAGAAACACTGTCTTCTCTCACACAGCATCTCTGCCCACCCCTCCCGTCTGCTGCTCATTCACAGAAGCCTTTGTATTTTGTGAATGAATTCACATAATACAAAGCACAGCGGCTGCATGAAACTCTGCAGCGGAAGTAGCTGAGACTAGAAGGTTCAGCATCAGAGTTCTGGAAGTTTAGTGATAGCTATCCTCCCAGGGGTTTCAATAAACTGTCAGATGTAAATGAAAGTGATATGTCCATGTGGTGGCATGCACCTCGTTGTACTTCACTCCTAGTAATGCAGCACATTTTACAAAGTGGTCGAATTCCTGGAGTTCAGCTTTAAAAATAACATTTCCTTTTTAATACTAAAATTTCTCCAAAACCTAATTTGAATGTTGTCTCACCTGCTGCTTCTGCAAATCACCTTGTGAGCTGCAGCAAACTTACAAAGTTCAGTTTGAATGATCATTGGAGAGAAGACTAAGGAAATTTCTTTCTCAGATTCTTCAGCCCATTCTTCTGGATATACACTAGCTGCAAGTGCTGATCAAAGCACAACCGAGTATATAAGATACTGTGAAAATGTTATAGGCAGGTGTAAAAAAATGCTGTAAATTAAGAATATTTTCAGAAATAGAAGTGTTAGTAGTTTATTTTTATTGGTTAACAAAATAGAAAGTAAATGAACAGAAGAGAAATCCAAATCAAATTAATAATTGGTGTGACGACTCTTTGCCTTTAAAAATAACATCAGTTCTTCTAGGTATACTTACACACAGTTTTTGAAAGAACTCAGCAGGTAGGTTGTTTAAACATCTGGTTTCCTCAATGATGAGAAATACAGGCAGATACTTGTCCATCATGCCAAGCAGGGCAATCACCCCAAACATACAACCAATGTCATTAAGAGGAAGTAAAGTATTCATCTTTAATTGTACCTACAGGTAAGCCTATAATAAGGGTTACCTGTAGGTACTGTAAATATCTCTTAAACCTGCTCGGTTTAGGAGATATTCACTATATACGCTGCTGCCAACAGCATCGGTGCATGCACACTGAAGGAGTGGCCCACTCATACCGTTTCTTCAGGGCCCATGCCATGTGACGTCATTGTGGCTCTGGCCCATCACTGCGCTGGAGCCCGCAAACCCGGAAAGAAAGATTTTGGCCCGGTCAGCGGTGTGCCAGCGCTGATTCAGGGCATCGTTCTAAGGTAAGTATTTCATAATGAGTTAGTATGCGATGCATACTAGCTCATTAAGCCTTTGTCTTGCAGGTTTTTTTTTTTTTTTTTTTTTTGAGGTTTACAACCTCTTTAAGAACTATTGTCAGCGTGAAAAAGAAAAAGGAGTCCTGGAAGTGATGGTTTAGCCCCCACAGAGCCCTGATCTCAACATTGAGTCTGTCTGGGATTACATGCATCTGTCCCCCTCCACTTCTAAGACTTAGAACTGAGCAATCCAAGACCACTGATTGCTCAGTCCTTAGTCTTCACTCACTGAGGCACCAGGCTGTGGAGGGAGAGGGAGTGGCTGGCTCAGGTTCTCAATGGCTCGAGCTGAGAGGCTGAGCCCGCTGCCCGGAATCTGGGTGGATCCCAACTGTAAAGTTGGAATCTTTTCTTAGCTTGGATGAGCTGAGTGACTTCAGTCGACAGCTGGCTTTAGCCCACTGTCAGCTGAAAACAGGTCACGGGAGTGCAGAATGAACTGCACTCCTGTGATAACCAGGAGAAGTACAGCCAGAATAGCTTTGGCTATATTTCTCCTTTTTAATAGGGATCGCTCTTTCCTTAGAAATTTTGGGGGGGTATGCAAGAGTGCACAGGCACCTTCACACACCAGGAAGTGCACTGGTATTTTTCAAGGGGAAATCAAGACAAAAGTTAAATTTTCCTGTTTAGGCACAATAAAATAACCACAAATCTGCCTTTTTTGAGTGCAGGTCCACTTTTAGGAGTTGGGAGCTGAACACATAGACCTACAACTAATGCTGCTACCATTTCACATCAGTCACCTGACAAACCAATGTTGCAAAAGCACTGCATTGTCATAAAAATGTGCCTCCTCCTGCTACTTGCTGTGTAGGGCGAGAGAGATGGATCGCTCAACACAACATACTGTAAGGCGATTTTAAATGTTTTTTCGTTGTTGATAATAGGCACTTTGTAAAGATGGCAAACAAATCATTACATCTGGCATTTGTGATGTCCAAATAACGCTTTATTTTAAATATTCTTTCCTAGGGAGCTTCAAAGCAGCAGCCGGGGGGACCATTTTAAAACGTTACTCTGAAAATGAGAAGAATTGCTTTGAGCTGCTGATGAATGACATTCTGGCCTCCTGTGTTCCCACCTACCATGGAGTGACGGAGAGAGACGAAGAAAGTTACATTCAGTTAGATGACCTTCTCAACAGCTTTGATGAGCCATGTGTTATGGACTGTAAAATGGGGATCAGGTGGGAGCCTATTAATGCGTTTTCCACTTCTGCTCGCTGACTGTTCTTGATGTTTGGCTAATTTGTTATATGTGTATTTATCAACTTCTCTACCGTATCCTCTTTCTGCCCACACAATGACATTTTAAAGACTTGTGTGTGAATAGCAGAGTCACTGAATATTGTAAAGCAAGGCCACAAATAATCCACTTTATACATGATTGCCATAGTAAGTACAGTTAAGGGAAGACGGTCATGAATATGACTCATGGAGGTCTCTTCTACAAAGATATAGTGTACCTACTTGTCAAAAGTTACTCATTGTACAATTTTCCATTATTCATAGCGTCCAAGTTGATGTGCAGTAATACTTTTCAAAGTATATTTTTTGTTAGTGATAATACATCTCATGACTGAGCAGCACAGAGTCCTGGATTTTATTTCAGTAAGGGTCCTTTCACACTGGAGCGGTTTTCAGGCGCTATTGCGCTAATAATAGCGCCTGCAAACCGACCCGAAAGTGCCGCTGCTTTGTCTCCAGTGTGAAAGCCCCAAGGGCTTTCACACTGGATCGGTGCGCTAGCAGGACGGGAAAAAAAGTCCTGCTAGCAGCATCTTCGGAGCGGTGAAGGAGCGGAGTGTATACCGCTCCTGCCAATTGAAAACAATGGGACAGTGCGGCTATACCGCCAGCAAAGCGCCTCTGCAGAGGCGCTTTCCGGTGGTTTTTAACCCTTTCTCGGCCACTAGTGGGGGGTAAAACCGCCCCGCTAGCGGCCAAATACCGACGGTAAAGCGCCGCTTACAATAGCGCTTTACCGCCGCCCCCGCCCCAGTGTGAGAGGGCCCTAAGGATGTTAACATTTTTCAGGGGGAGGCATAATTTTAAGGTCACCCATTCTCCGCCCCTTTTTGACAATCTCATGAAGGGGAGGGGCTTAGTCATTCTTTATCACATAAAGCTCAGGCCAGGGTCCCTCATATAGATCCCCTTTAGAGCAGGCCAGGGCAGGTCCCCTATAGAATAGACTCCTCTTTACTTAGTCCTCTTACTCTTTTTTCATCACTCCACATTACATGGTGGGCACTGTACATTACATGGTGGGCACACCACACCACATGTGGGCACAGCACACCACATAACATATGGGTACACCACACCACATGACATAGTGGGCACAGCACATTGCACATAGGGCACACTACTTCGCATTATATGGTGGGCACTTTACAGCACAGAACATGACATGGTGGGCACAGCACATTACACAGAGGGTACACTACTCCGCATTACATGGTGGGCACAGCACATTGCACAGAGGGCACTCTACTCCGCATTACATGGTGGGCACTGTACAGCACAGCAGATGACATAGTGGGCACAGCACATTACACGGAGGGCACACCATATCACATGGTGGTCACTGCACATGGTGGGCACAGTACATCACATGGTGGTCATTGCACATGGTGGGCACAATACATCGCATGGTGGTCACTGCACTGCATATGACATGGGGGGTAGCAGCGGTCTTCCCCCCAGTACAATCATTTCACCCCCAAAGGTCAGTTTCTGCACAATCCCCCCTGTGTACTGAGCTAATTTTAGCAGCATGGTAGATCTTCTTCCGGCTCCAGCTGAAGGGGATAACATCAGCTCCCCTCCCCCATGCAGCTGCCTGAAGGTCCTGGAGACTGAGAGGATCTGTGTGTGCAGATCTTGTGTTAGGAGCCGAGCAGCACTGACAGCTTCAGTGCCCCTCCTCTGCCTCAGATTGTGGCGCCTGGGTGCAGTTTACCCTGTGCACCCGCTTCCAGGGGGGGCACTTGACCCCCCCTTGCCCCCTCCTGTGGCACCCATGGTCAAAGCTAAACTCCAGCCTTGAACAGTTCTACAGGCTCCTCTCCTTAAGGCTGCATACACCCGGTTTCCTGAACACGCAGCAAAACGCACAGGAAAGGTGCATTACGCTTGCTGTGCCATTAATTGTTATTGGCACCCTAAATGCAGCTAGCAGACATGCATTTTACTTTGAAGTAAATCTGTGACACTCCATGCCCGAAAAGGTTCTGTTGCTTCTTTGGCATGCATAGGACAGCATGCAAAAAACTCACTTTCCTGCTACATGAAGTGTGAATGGGGCCTTACTAAAGTTCCTTACTCTAATTGCACTGCACACTGTGAGCTTCTCCCAAATTTTGCATTAGAAGCTGTATAAAGAAAGGTACAGCCCACTTCATTTCCTAGCTGAAGGACATCCAGCTTAACCTAAACCAGTGGTTCTCAACCTCAGTCCCCAACGAGCCATTTTTTCAGGTTTTCCTTTACTTTGCACAGCTGGTTTAAATCAATATCAATGATATGGTATTGATAAGAGCTATTTTATCTAAGGGACGTTCCCAAAACATGGCCCGTTGGGGGGTACTTGAGGACTGAGATTGAGAACCACTGGCCTAGACCTTACCTCCCCAGCCATAATATTCTTGGCTTGCCCCTTTCATTTATTGGATTTCAGTTCTTTCAATCATGCAGACTAGGAATCACGAGGATGGTCTGCATGCAAATACAGCCTGCCTAAAAACTCCCACTCCTCCAGACCGACATCCACCCATCAAGGCATTTTGATATTGCCATACCTCCTCCCAAGTGCCAGCCCACTGCTTACATCAGGGCTGAGGACTTTTACGAGAAGTACTGATGCAGGGTGCTGTGATATTTTCAGAATGTATGTACAGCATCCTGCCAACCCTTCCTATAGAGCTGCAGGATTCTGGGAAAAATGAGAATCACAATTTTTTTGCTTAGAATAAAGATCACGATTCTCGCAGCATAACATCTTTCACATTATACAAAAAAACTGGGCTAACTTTACTGTTTAGTTTTTTTTTAAATTCATTAAAGTGTATTTTTTCCCCCAAAAATTGCATTTGAAAGACCGCTGTGCAAATATAGTGTGACATAAAATATTGCAACAACCACCATTTTATTCTCTAGGGCAGGGGTGTCCAAACGTTTTCAAAGTGGGCTAGATTTGATAAAGTGAACATGCATGAGGGACGACTATTTTGCCTGACATTCTTTGAACCATTAAAATTCGGTCTAAGTGTGTTTGTCCGAGCACAAATACCCTGCCCACAAGAATTCTCTTGCCTTTGTGGCTGTGTGTGGTAAAGAAATTGGATATACCGTATTTATCGGCATATATCACACGCCTTCACTTTAACAGGGAAGTTTCAGGAAAAAACTTACACTTTAAATAAAGAACTGTGAAGCAAAATAAGGGTTAGTGCCCATCAATGCAGCCTAATCAGTGCCCATGTGCAGCCTCACCATTGCTATGAATGCAGCCTCACCATTGCCATGAATGATGCCGCCTCACCATTGCCATGAATGATGCAGCCTCACCATTGCCATGAATGATGCAGCCTCACCATTGCCATGAATGATGCAGCCTCACCATTGCCATGAATGATGCAGCCTCACCATTGCCATGAATGATGCAACCTCACCATTGCCATGAATGATGCAGCCTCACCATTGCCCTGAATGCAGCCTCACAATTGCCCTGAATGCAGCCTCACAATTGCCCTGAATGCAGCCTCACAATTGTCATCAGTGCAGCCTGATCGATGTCCATCTGCAGCCTCGGAGGGAACAGGGAGGGGGGGCAGGACGAGCGCCAATAGATTAAATACAGGAGAATCTCATGTTTTCATGGCAGCCTCTTTAATACAAAGTCCCGCCTCCTATGATGGACAGAACAGTCGTCCAATGGCAGCCCAGGAGATGGGACTTCCTATTACAGAAGCCGCTGAGTAAACAGTAGATTTTCCTGAATGTAATCTGACGCCGCTTGTCCCGCCCCCTCCCTGTCCCCTCCCTGTCCCCTCCGAGGCAGCGCCGATAAATACATTATTTATCTTTTGTGACCCTGGGGTCCACAAAAGAAATATATATATATCTCCAAATTACCGGGGGGGGGGGGGGGGGGGGCACATTAAAAAGGAACATGGACCGGACTTTGGACATGCCTGCTGTAGGGTCTCTGCTAAAAAAATATATATAATGTTTGGGGGTTCTAAGTAATTTTCTAGCAAGCAATAATGATTTTAACTTGAAACCAAGTGTCAGAAAAGGTTTAGTCTTTAAGTGGTTAAACTTCCCTCATTTACAGACCAATGTTCATTCCTTTGTTCTAATGAACAAAACGTTACAATGTTTAAAGTTAGCTCAGCAGCTGAGGAATGTTGTGAAACTTGGCAGACTGCCTGGTTTTTGTTTTTTGACAGCTGTCGGCTTGAGCAGAGAACTCTGCATAGAATCGGGAAAATGCTTCATTAAGATCGCGAAGGGGGAAAGAATCACGATCTCGATTCTTAACGAGCTCTACTTTCCATCTGCCTGCATTGCATAGAGAAGCACACTGAACCAGAGATGACACTTTCTAAGCTCCAATAAAATTTTTGTACGCAACAACAAATCAAACATACATTTAAGATATGAATGTCCAGCTTAATCTAATGTGTTTTATTAACTTTCCTGACTGCTGATCCCAGATAATAGTTTAGGAAATAGTGAATATTAAAGAGAGCTTGTTACTTGGCATAGCTAAGATTCTCATTCAAAGATGAAGGTTACCATTACCTGCCTTACAGAATTGATGGTAGTTCAGAGACAAGCATTTCACTGTGCATGCTGCTGCTAAGGTACCAGCGCCACTTCCAGGAGTTGGCCAGTGGCAGTACAGTATGGGGTATAACTGTTCTCCTAGTAAGTCATCAGTGAGATTGTTTCATATGATTGTCTGGATGGACCCAACGTTGGCAATGTTGCTTGTGGTTACTACTGGTGATTTTGCAAGTCAGACTAGAACAGAACTCTAGGCAAAAATAAAAAAGATAAAATTAAGAGCCTGTTAAAAGATAAAATAACCCTTTTGGTCATAAAATTATCCACTTTGGTGATACCTAATATTGGTAGCCCTAAGTGGCGCCTACTGGATATCTTTGACAATATAACCCTTAGTGCTGCCCAAAAACAATTTTTGAGGATGCTCCTATAATATGCTTGTATAGAAATAAATTCATTAAACTTTGCACGTGTATAAATTATGAATGGCTGGGGTCAATGACTATTCAGCCACTTGGCTTGATGTCATGTACTAGACAGCATGTGTAATCCTGTCAACATTAGGCATGTCTAGCAATATTTCTGTAACTAAAAATGTCCCACACTCCGCTTGAGTGCTTTTGTCATATACCGCTTCCTCCAGTCTGAATATAGATATCAGATATTCCAAACCGCTGACAACCAAGTAGTCGTTTTGGCTGCTGAACATGAACTGATTTATTTGAGATCTCTCACAAATATATATACATCAGGATGACAATACGAACTGTAACCAGAAACCTAATTAACATGAGCTAATTGACTAATCATTTACCCAGACTAGGTGACTCAGAGATATGACCTTTCAGGTCAGCCTGTCTGCTTGTTTGCTAGGAGACAAAGGTGTGTTAATGAGCACAATTAATGATGGGTGAAAGACCCCCCCAGACTAGTAGAGAACAGAAGACCCAGGGCTTTCCAGATCTCATTAATCAGCATTCCTTTCACATACAACTCCTATGAGTCCCACACTGGCAGAGACCATCATGGCCTTTTGCATTAAATAACAGAATATCTTCCTAAATGCTTGTAGCTCCCTCAAATGCCAGGGCCCATGCATTCAGTCCCCTCCAAAAGCCTCTGTCCAGGGTGAGTCTATCACAATATCCATGCCCCGCATACAGTGTTTCATACCGACTGTTCCCAATAAGACACCACATTTGCTGCTCTAAGGTGGGCGCCCACTTGTATTTTCTCTGGTGAGCCCTTGGTACCAAGTCTGACTCTGTTTATAATGATTATATTTATATCATGCAAGTAGTTTAAGTGTAGTTAGTGTGGGTGTAGTAGGATCACACCTATAATTTACTCAACCATAAAATTCACATTCAAGACCAAACAGGAACAAATAGCAAAAGACTTTAACAAGCTGACAACAGCAATTACAAATTAACTTTGATTGCAACAATATGGAAAACGTAGATACTTTCCTTTGTTGACATAACTTTTATTACATGTGATGGGGTCAATTTCCTTATCTCACTCCTCATAACTTGCAAAGCAGAATGCTAGCCTGACTGCTAACTTTTTTCTCTGATGTTTACTTTTATATAGGGAATCCCTTGTTAATAAATACTAACTATAGTAAATAAAGCAAAGAACTATGGGTAAGGTAGTGAAGATATATTGTGTAATGCGCTTTCACAGTCCCTGATATTCTGGAATTATCATAATATTACAATCATGTATAATAACAATGTGATAAATGTAATATAATGTTATCATCATAATAATTCTCATTAACTGTACAGCTGTAATCTCATTCTGTTTAAAGTGTGAATACATGCAAAAGTGGTATTTTACAGGTGGAGCCTGGTAGGCTGAGTCAGCCCTTGGTTTCCTATAGGCTCATTCATGTCAGGCTGCGTTACAGTAAAACAGGCACCGAAATGGTCTGTCTTACTGCATCCATACATTTTTTTTTATAGGCCCCCAAAGAGGAGAAATTGATCTTGCCCTATTTTTTTCACCACAACACACATAGTACATCGTGATTCCTTGCTGTGTGTTCTGTTGCATGTTCTAAAGATGTGTTGGAAAGAGTTAAAATGAATAGAAAGACATGACAGCACAATTGTATTGGTGGTACAGTATGTCTCTTTTTTGCTTTAGGTAATTTTGAATTGAAAAATTTTCAGTTATACAGCAGAAAAAACAAAAGTGGTATATGTCTTTGATATGCCAACTGTTCTTGCTATAACTTCCAACACTGTTTCTGTCCACTTGGGAGTTTTGGCTGTACCTGCCTAGCATTTTGCGTTCCGGCTCCTCTTATTGCATTCTTCATAACATAAAATAAATAAAAATAAAATCCAATAAAGTAGGAATCCCTCATAATGGCCACTGCAGATGTGCAGACACCAGAACTCAAGTGTAGATATGTCACCAATAAAGTTCCTTAGCGATAAAAGAAACTCAGGTAGTTTAAAGGGAGTCCATTGTCCAAGCAAGACCAATTTCTCCCCCTTGCTGTTGCTGTTTCTAGGTCCTGGTGATTCGTAATTCAGCGCTACAAGTATACCTGTACTGGCTGATCCCCCCCCTGCATCTCGTGCTAACATGATCACCTGCACACAATCTTCTGGATCCTAAAAAGAACATAGTCCTGGACAGCTAGTAGAAAGTGTCCACATCATGCAGGGAGTGACGTGGACACACAGACAAGGACCTCACCTCCTGTGCACAGAAGAAAATAAGACTCTGGAACCAAATGCCATGTGACCAAATACTGTATTTAGGTGAGTAAAAGGAGCATTTAAGTAGGCAGTGTTTTTATGCCAGCCATAGGTTAGGGAGGGATGAGGGAGTTGGTGTATGAGAAGTAGAGTGGGCGGGAGTTCAGCTTTCACTCTCCAGCATCCATCAAAAATGTAAATATCGGGATTGTATAGCCTGAACTTTGATATGTCAAACCACAGTGTTCAAAGTAACCTATATAGTGAAAAAGCAGATATCCAATTTCACTGTTCTGACTGCTGTAATTTGATGAAATGTAAAAACAGAATGATTGATAAAATACTGAGTGTTGTCTAGCTTTATCACCAGTGAGCCTTGTTGAAATATACTTGCATGCCAGTTATATTGATTGCTCTAGAGTAGGAGTCTCTAAACATCCTAAACCTCAGTGGGAGTAAACATTGCCCCTTTTGGTATAAGTGGAGGAACAGTCCCCTATGGTTGGTATTATTGGGAGGAAAAATGCCCCAATGTTGTTGTCAGTGGGAGAAATGGTGCCCCATTGTTGATGTCAGTTGGCAGAATTGTGTCTTTTATCCGTAGTAGGAATAAAGGGCAGCATGTAGGCAAGCAAAGGACTACAGCTGGCCCCTAGGCCACAGTTTGGAGACCGCTGCTCTAGATATTTGTTTACAGTTAGACCATAATGGATATGAGCTAAAATCACGCAATTTGTGTAAATTTCTCAAACATGCTACTTATACTTTATCTCAAATATCCATAGACTCAATTTTATTAGGGCTCCTTGCTGCAAGCTGATTTATCTTTTAGTAGTTTAGTTAAAATTCAACTGGACTTGTTCTCTTATGTTGAAGATGTTGCAGGACCTGAATCACCTGCTGGTGGCACTGTGGTTCCCAGAGCTGAAGAGTTCTGGTGGCCACCAACGAGTGTCTCCCAACAGCCAGCAGATCCCAGTAATAGGCTATACCTGATTCTGGCTGCTGGGAAGTTATATAACCCCTCCCTTGGTTTGCATCTTTGCTTTAGTGTTTTGTCTATTGGCCAGATACCTGCTTGCTGATTTTTCTTGATCCTGATTCCTGTCCTGATTCTGTATCCTGCTGTCTCTCATCTGCTCCACTGGTTCCTGATCCCAGTCCTAGTTCCTCCCTTTGTGCTTGTTCTTTAAACATCCTTCCAGAACAACGCGCATCTGGCATGCTCCATGATTGCTGTGTCCTACAGACGTAGCTGATCACACAGACGCAGCTGATCACAGATCGTGGTAAAGGGCCGATCACACCGGCCCATTACCACGTGATCAGCTGTGTCCAATCGCAGCGCGAGGAGAGGAGAGCTAGTAACCGGCAATTCTGATAGAATATTTACACTGATATGAGGGCACTGATCATCAGTGCAACCCCATCAATGCCTCCTCATCAATGCCCATCAGTGCAGCCTCATTAGCGCACATCAGTGAAGGACAAAAAATATTTATTTGCAAAATTGTATAACAGAAACTAAGAAAAACATTTTTTTTTCAAACTTTTTGGTATTTTTTCATTTATGTAGCAAAAAATCCCAGTGGTGATTAAATATCACCAAAAGAAAGCTCTCTCTCTCTCAAAAAAAGGATACAAGTTTAATTTGGGTACAGTGTTGCATGACAACGCAATTGTCATTCAAAGTGCGGCAGCACGGAGAGCTGAAAATTGGCCTGGACAGGAAGGGGTAAAAGTGCCCAGTATTGAAGTGGTTAAACAGCTTAATTTGTAAATTTCTTCTGAGTATCTTCAAAGTAGCACTGGGTCAGAATAAAACCTGCCCCTTATCGCTTCCTAACTCTTCATTTGTTGGGCATCTTAATACAAATTCGCTTTATCTCCAGTGATAAATCTGTTGCAGATCTATGTATATCTGCCACAGTTTGCAGCCCATGATTACAAGGTGGCCTGGACTGGCCATAGGGCACACCGGGCATGTGCTTGGTGGGCCGGGGGCTGCCGGGCTGCATGTCACGTCTCCCAGCTCACAGCTCCTTACCCCTTCTGCCTGATGTCGTGAAAGAGCCTGGACTACTAGAAAGGTGAGTCACAACCTGCCAATGTTTTTTTTTTCTTTTTTTTTTTTTCTGTATCCTGCCTGCCAATATTTTAAACTATTCACGATGAAAGCATGCTTTGGTCAGTCTCTCTTAGAGACACCTTTCACACTGAAGCGGTGGGGGTGTTAGCTGTAAAGTGCAGCTAGTTTTAGCAACAATCTGGCTGTATGTCCTAAGAAGAGCAGCCTGTTGATGACCAGGCCTCACAGCAGGAGATAAGCGGTGACCGCGGTTTTGACAGGGCTAACACAGACCGCGGCCACCGCTCACCTCCCGCTATGCGGCCGTGCCTACAGCAGAGCCGGCGCCAGCAAACTAGGATGTGCAGAAGAAGGCGGGAGAGAAGTACCTGCAGGAGACAGACACCTCCCGGGCCAGCCGCTGGAGATATACCTTCCCTCGGGACAATGGCAGCCTCTCTCCTAACAATTGTCGGCACACTGTGAGGGCTGCACAGGGAGGATGGTTAGTGCACTGAACTGATCCAGTGTGTGTTATAGCCAAAGTCCCGCTCTGTAGCGGCAGTTAAGGTGGTGGATTGGGACTGTCTGCTGGACTGAGGCTGTCTCTTTGCTGGACTGAGGCTGTCTCTTTGCTGGGCTGGGGCTGTCTCTTTGCTGGGCTGGGGCTGTCTCTTTGCTGGGCTGGGGCTGTCTCTTTGCTGGGCTGGGGCTGTCTCGGTGCTGGACTGGGGCTGTCTCTCAGGATGAATATCCCGTCACAACCACCATACACGAATGCCCGCCCCCCCATCTCCACCCCCTCCCCCCAGTGGTCAGGCTGCCTAGTCCAAAATGCCCGGGCCTATTTTTTGTCCCAGTCCGGGCCTGATTACAAGGCACAAAGGTGCACATTGCACAATTTTCCTGACTACCTCAAGTGATTTTTCAATATGATATGTAGCTGTTGAGGTTTTGATTATTCACAATAGTGGTATATTAGCATACATATAACTGGAAGTCAGCATATCTGGCATAATTGTCACATTGTACTCTCTGTACCCTGTGTACACAGAAAATAGATGAGAAACAATAGCTACAACATCCCTTTTACAGTAAAGAAGTTTATTATTTAGAAAGAGAAGTGCATGGGGAAGGTTGCTATTGTGCAGAATGTTATGAAAGTATGACCTTTGTCAAGGAATATCCGGTCAGGTAATTAGCACTTTTTTTTTTTTCTGAAGAGCTTTTATACTGGCTTTGAGATGTGGGTGTAAACTGTACATAGTTGCATCTGTTATTTTTGTAATTGTTTTTAGTAATGATCTAATAATATATTTGTTCATAAATAATTCAAACAAATACTAAAATGTCCAATACAGCATTTTACACATTATATAAGCAGGGGGTGTCATAAGGGAAGTTCTGACTGTCAATTATACAAGTTGCTAGCAGTACTACTTAAAATGGTTGTAAACCTTCACACATACCTAGTGAAGTGACTGGCCTCAGGTGATACACAGAGATGAAACAAATCCTTCGACATAAGTTGTACCTGTTTGCCTAAAACGGGCTTACCCTTACATTAATTCAAAGTGCAGAATTTACACAGAATCTCTCAGCTCTAAAAAGCAGGGGGCAGGAAACTGAAGTTACATCAGTGAGAAGATCTCTGAGAGCTGATTGGAGGGGGTGGACACCCCCCCACCTTCACACAGAAGTGACTCATCCTTATAAAAGAGAAATGAGGCAGCGGACAGAAATAGGGATGTGCTTTGTTCATATTTCATATCTGAGGTTTACAACCACTTTAAACTTGCTGAAAACCAGCAAGCAGCTTATTTGAATTTGTTCCCTTGTATGATCTGTGTTACACTTTCCCAAACTGGAGCCAAAGGGTGCTATAAGGACTTTAGAAAAGCTCCCAAAGCTTGCTGAAAATATTTCACATTTCTTGTAAAAGGTCTGTGTACATAATGCCCTTACAAGCCAAAACCCATGAGGCCTACAAGCAGTGGCTGCTGGTTCTCAATACCCACCCTTCTTTGAAGCCAATTCGAGTCTCAGGCTCTAATCACGTGCTTAAAAAAAAAAACCCCAGTTGAAATTCATGCGTCCGACGCCATGCATGTAGATTAGGGGGGCTGCGCCCGTATGGACGGGGCGCCACTGCCTACAAGAGAACCGAAATAGAGAAACACAGTCTTAGTAAGGTTTGTGTCTACTTGGTTCTCTCCTTCATGAAGGCTTCAAAAGTCTCTTAGCTCTCAGAACTAAGTTTCCAGCTGCTAATAACTAATCATCATTATTGATTTAGTAGTCCATATGCCGCAAAGGCTGGTATCCTATGTGGATTGTTATCTTTTCTGCGAAGAAGGGCATTTAGAACAGAAAATGCCATTACATGTATGCTGCTGCTGCTTTTCTTATGGTTTAATTATTTCTGAATATTTTGTTTTGCCTTAAAGCAGAGGTCCACCCAAAAGGGGAAGCACTGCTTATCTGGAGCTCTTCAAAAGCACCTGGAAAGCTCTTCAAAAGCACCTGAAAAGCTCTTCAAAAGCACTCAGTGTTTTACTGGCAGTTTAGAAGCACCTCAGTGTGAAAGGGGCCTTACAGCTGTGTGCAGTTTATAATAAATGGCTCTGTAATATTTGGCGGTATTTGTTTTTTACACTCTTAGTTCTACATGAACAGTTGGCATAGGGGTACAAAAGAAGGATTTGCGTGTCTTTGCCCACAATCCTAAAATGGAGTTGTTTCTAGATTTTTAAATATAAATACCTTCTTTATTAAGTTGGCTGTGCCATGTTAAGACTACCTGATTTCAACAATTCAGCCGCATTGTCCCTGCCTATAGGTAGCAAGTTGAGGTAATTACATCACTAACCTAATCTCCAAATACCAACCTACCCGTTCTCTTTGTTCCTCCCATGACCTCTTTCTCTCTAGCTCCCTCATCACTTCCTCCCATGCTCGCCGCCAGGATTTTTCCCAAGCCTCTCCTATCCTATTTAACTCCCTACCCCAATCTGTCTATCTCTCCTTTTAGACGATCCCTGAAAACCCTCCTCTTCAGAGAAGCCTATTCTGCCTCCACCTAACAACTGTACTTTTATTTTCTGCGTCAGATAATCCCCCACAGTTATTACCTTTTTGTATTACTTGACTTTCCCTCCTAGATTGTAAGCTCTAATGAGCAGTGCCCTCTGATTCCTCCTGCATTGAGTTGTATTGTAACTGTACTGTTTGCCCTCATGTTGTAAAGCGCTGCGCAAACTGTTTGCACTATATAAATCCTGTATAATAATAATAATAATTTCCAGTGATGCCAGGTGCTCAATGGGTCTACATAAAGGTACATACTATCACAAGTCATGTTTTCCACATACCCAGTTAACAGCAGAGAAAAGTAAACCATATTGATTCTATGTTTCCTGCAGGACATATTTGGAGGAGGAGTTGACGAAAGCCCGTGGAAAACCAAAGCTAAGAAAGGATATGTATAAAAAAATGATTGAGGTGGATCCTCATGCCCCTACGGAGGAGGAGAAAGCCCAACAAGGTGTGACTAAACCCAGATACATGCAGTGGAGAGAGACTATCAGCTCAACGTCCACCTTGGGCTTTCGGATTGAAGGAATAAAGGTCAGGCTGTCCAGAAAACACAACTGTATTTGCCTCATTTTCTCCATAGGGATCACATGTGCAAAACTGTATTACACATTCATAGATCATACGGTACTTCCCTAAAGGAAAGCCGTTCACAGAAGACAATTTAAGTATGATCAGAATCTTTGAGTATGAAAAGTAAAATTATTTTCCCATTTGGACTCTATTTTGCCTCAAATAAATGGCCATGGGAAATCCAGGGATATTGTTTTACTCTATAATTTCAGGCAAATAGTATAATACTTTGTTTAAAAGATTCTCTTTTGGGTCACAAGGGTACTTTTACCAATATCCTTCTGCGGCACAGAGTCAGCTGACAGTGGGCCATTGCCGGCTTTCAGTTGACGGGGCAGAGCCACACTAAGTTCAGGAAGGATACTGAACAATATTGTTGGAATCCACTTAGTTGCCTTACCGACAGCCTTTAAGGGCATGACTTTGAACCAGTGCCAGCTGTCCTCGCCCACTCTCCATCCATTATAATAGTCATGGCTTTTGGACCCGATTGGCAATTCTACTACAGATACCTTAACACTGTCCTAAGAGATATTGTAGAAGAACCTAGTTTGCGATTGAGTTTTTATGCCACTGTGGTGGGCATTAGCATATTTGTAAAGGATCATTAATAGGGATGGGCCGAACACCCCCCGGTTCGGTTTGCGCCAGAACATACCGAACAGGCAAAAAATTCGGCAGAACACACGAACACCGTTAAAGTCTATGGGACACGAACATGAATAATAAATATAATAAATAAAAGTACTCATTTTAAAGGCTTATATGCAAGTTATTGTCATAGAAAGTGTTTGGGCACCCGGGTCCTGCCCCAGGGGACATGTATCAATGCAAACTTATTTTTTAAAAACGGACGTTTTTCGGGAGCAGTGATTTTTTTTTAATGCTTAAAGTGAAACAATAAAAATGAAATACTCCTTTAAATATCGTGCCTGGGGGGTGTCTATAGTATGCCTGTAAAGTGGCGCAGTTTTCCCGTGTTTAGAACAGTACCGCTGCAAAATGATATTTCTAAAGGAAAAATTGTCATTCAAAACTGCTCGCGGATGTAATGAATTGTCAGATCTCAGCAATATAGATAAAACTCATTGAAAAAAAAGAGCATGGGATCCCCCAGTCCATTACCAGGCCCTTTGGGTCTGGTATGAATTTTAAGGGGAACCCCGAACCAAAATTAAAAAAAAAAAAAATTGCGTGGTCCCCCTAAAATCCATACCAGGCCCTTCGGGTCTGATATGGAAATTAAGGGGAACCCTGCAGCAATTTTTTTTTTAAATGGCGTAGGGGTCCCCCCCAAAATCCATGCCAGACCCTTCAAGTCTAGTATGGATTTTAAGGGAAACCCTGCGCCAAATTTTTTTTAAAAATGGCGTAGGGGTTCCCCCCAAAATTCATACCAGACCCTTATCCGAGCACGCAACCGGGCAGGCTGCAGGAAAAGAGGGGGGGATGAGAGAGCGCCCACCCCCTGAACTGTACCAGGCCACATGCCCTCAACATGGGGAGGGGGCTTTGGGGTAGCCCCCCAAAGCACCTTGTCCCCATGTTGATGGGGACAAGGGCCTCATCCCCACAACCCTTGCCCGGTGGGTGTGCGGGCGGTGAGGCTTATTGGAATCTGGAAGCCCCCTTTAACAAGGGGACCCCCAGATCCCAGCCTCCCCCCTGTGTGAAATGGTAACGGGTACATTGTACCCGTACCATTTCACAAAAAAAGTGTCAAAATGTTAAAAAAAAAAAAAAAAAAAAACAAGACACAGCTTGGGACAAGTCCTTTATTAAAAAATAAAAATTTCCCACGAAGTCCATTCGTCTTCTCCTATCGCTCCGCCAACAGACTGAAAAATTTAGAAAAAAAAAACCCACCGATCCGCCTCCCATAGAGACGGATCGGTGGCAGGTTTTTTTTTTTTTTTTTTTGTTCCATTGGCGAAGCAATAGAAGAAGATGAATGGACTTCGTGGGATATTTTTCTTTTAGAAATGTCATTTTGCTGTTGTACTGTTCTAAACACGGGAAAAATGTGCCACTTTACAAGCATACTATAGACACCCCCCCAGGCACGATATTTAAAGGACTATTTCATTTTTATTGTTTCACTTTAAGCATTAAACAAATCACTGCTCACGAAAAAACGGCTGTTTTTAAAAAAAATACATTTTGCATTGATACACATCCCCTGGGGCAGGACCCAGGTTCCCAAACACTTTTTATGACAATGACTTGCATATAAGCCTTTAAAATGAGCACTTTTGATTTTTCATGTTAGTGTCCCATAGACTTTAACGTTATTCCGAAGTTTCCCCGAACACCGCATATTGTTCGGTGTTCGCAGAACATCCGAACACCCAATGTTCGGCCCGAACTTATGCTCAGGCTGAACCGTTCGCCCATCCCTAATCATTAACACTAAGAAGAACAGAGACTAAAGAGTCTAAAAATTAGCATATGTGGTCAGATAAACTCAGGTCATGAAACATTTGAGAATCGCATATACAGTATACCCATTTATGTTCTTCAACTGTATTTGAAATAACTATTGGTTTATATAAGTCAGTTACTCACAAAAAACACACCTCCACATAGTATTTTTAAACATACAGTACTGTGCAAAAGTTTTAGGCAGGTGTGAAGAAATGCTGTAAAGTAAGGATGCTTTCAAAAATATATATTTTAATTGTTTTTTTTTGTTTTTTTTTTTTTATCAATTTGCAAAGTGAGCGAACAGAAGAAAAATCTAAATCAAATCAATATTTGGTTTGACTACCCTTTGTCTACCCCTTGTCTGGGGGTCCCCCAGCATCAATTCTTTCACTTGCACATTTTGTACCATTGCACAAAGTCAGGGATTTTGTAGGATTCTAGTCGGGTGTATGATTAACAAATTATACCAAGCAAGTGCATGTCACAAGTCATACACCATGGCAAGACTGAGCACAGGTAGTTATACTGCATCAGCAAGGTCTCTCCCAGGCAAAGATTTCAAAGCAGACGGGGGTTTTTCAATATGTACTGTTCAAGCTCTGAAGAAGAGCTTTGAAGAATCACAAAAAACAGCAACATTGAGAACTGTAGACACAATGGTCGGCCAAAGAAACTTAATGCAAAGGAAAGACACATTATGCTTCTCTTACTTCTACTGCCTAGAGAAGTTTGGCCAGAAGTGGTGTTGATGGAAAAACTGCAGCCAAAAAGCCATACCTCTGACATGGAAACAAGGCTAAGTGACTCAACTATGCACAAAAGCATAGCAACTGGGTTTGCAGAAAAATGGCAGTAGGTGCTCTGTATTGATGAGTCAAAATGTGAAATATTCGGCTGTAGCAGGAGGCAGTTTGTTCCCATAAGAGCTGGAGGGTGGTACAAATAATGAGTGTCTGCAGGCGCAACAGTGAAGCATGGTGGAGGGTCGTTACAAGTTTAGGGCTGCATTTCTGCAAATCAAGGTGGAGATTTGGTCAGGATCAATGGTGTCCTCAATGCTGAGCAATGCAGGCAGATACTTATCCATCATGTCATACCATAAGGGAGGAGTGTGATTTGGCCCCCAAATGTATTCTGCAGCAGCTTAACAGCCCCGAACATACAGCCAATATCATTAAGAACTATCTTCAGTGTAAAGAACAAGGAGTCCTGGAAGTGATGGTTTGGCCCCCAAAGAGTCCTGATCTCAACATCGAGTCTGTCTGGGACTACATGAAGAGACAGAAGGGTTTGAGGCTGCCTACATCCGCAGAAGATTCATGGTTAGTTCTCCAAGATGTTTGGAAAAACCTACCTGCCGAGTTCTTTCAAAAACTGTGTGCAAGTATATCTAGAAGAATTGATGTTGCTTTGAACACAAAGAGTGGTCACAAATATTGATTAGATTTGGATTTCTCTTCTGTTCATTTTTTTTCCCATTTTGGTAATTGGTAAAAATATCACTATTAACACTTCTATTTCTCTAAGCATTCTTAGTTTCTGGCATAGTTTAAAGAGGAAGTAAACCCTGATGACTTCCTCTTTGTTTCCCTGCAAAGGGATCATCGCATAGTAGCCCATTATGTGTCACTTACCTGAAACCGAAGCCTGCGATGTCCCGAATTTCCTCGCCGGCTGGAAGCGTCCATGTTCCTTCTGGGGTCACGGCATGACCTTTACTTGGAACGGCACGGCACATGCGCAGGTCGGCGCATGCCCAGGTCGGCGCATGCGTAGAAGAAATCCTTGTACGGGGAATTGTAAATATCTCCTAAACCGTGTAGGTTTAGGAGATATTTACAGCACCTGCAGGTAAGCCTTAATATAGGCTTACCTGTAGATAAAAGTGTGTTGTAAGGGTTTACAACCACTTTAAGCCATATAATGAGTCATTTCAGATTACACTCAAATGTGCAGCACATACTTGAGCCTCAGGAAAATACCACCACTGCTTATCAGCACTTTGTATTTGCTATTTTTTTTCTGATGAGCTGTTCTGTTTTATTACTATCTTTTCTGGAAATGTCAGTTTTTGTTTCAGGCTTCATGGCAATTTAAAAGGTCAGCCAAATCAAAGCTAATGTCAGTTTATGGGTTTCATGTGGTGGCCTGAATACAACTACTGGCTTTGTATATCTGTATGCTACACTGCAAAGCCAGCCTAGCCACATCTTTTTTCCTTTTCTGCTATGTAATTATGATGGATAACACTACTGGCCAATAGGACTATGTGGGAGGAGGTGGACCACCCTTTGAAGAGATCAGGGATTGTTAAAACTATCATCTTAAAGCAGCCCCAGGTTCAGTAGTAGTAGATAGTACTGATATCAGTATTAAATGGAAAAATTGATGATGGACTTTGAAGGCACCACAGTAAAAATGTTAATAAAATTCAATTATCTTTATTACATATTATAAAAATGTACAAATGTTAAAAATGTTTTCCATTCACAATAAAGAAATGTTGCCTAATAGACACATAGCACACCGCCTAATACACCAACAATAATATTGAACTGTCTATTCATGAAGAACCATATACTAGGCACATTTAAATTGTTACATCAGGCTTGGTGTTGGATGGTGGGAGGTGTGCTGTAGCTCAACTCTACATGTTGCACGTAAGAACGTTTCTTCAGGAGCTTAGGCATATATTATCATTATAATCATAGTAGAAATCAAAAATTGTGCAAGAAAAACAGGTGTCCAGAATGCAGTGGAGGATGCAAGGATGTATTGCCAATTATCAAAGTGATCTATATATGGCAAGGATTACACAGCGTACCCAGCTCACTAATTTTCATGTGGTTGTATAATAAAACAAACACGGGGTAAACATAAGTAAATCTGGCTTGGGTGCTGCTTGGTGGCCGAGGTTATAGGGAGTTTCTCAAACCATCCATTAGATTCCTTTCACCATGGAAAAGGTTACATGCGGTACCACATATACAGGCATCTACTGCAAAGCTCCGCTGTTCCTGAATCACCCAGCATAAACCCATTCACCACGCTGGTTGATCCAGGAACAGCGGAGCCTTGCAGTAGATGCCTGTATATGTGGTTAAAGTAGTTGTAAAAAGAAAAGACAAATCACTGCGCTGTAAACGGAAACTAGTGCGTAAAAAACATACTGAGAGAAACAAAATTGAAAAAACAAAAAGTGACAATTCACTGATCAAAGCCAAACACAAGAGCAGCCGCTGAAAGTGGGATACACACATTACATAATAAATACAAAAAGAGCAGCGCTGTGACAAAAAAAAAGGTGTATATGATATAACCAAATCAGATAAGTTAAATATTAGACCCAAATTTGAGATAGGCTTCAAAGTTCATATAAAAGTACATAATAAACAAAGGTAAAAAAGTCCTATCCAAAATCGATCATAAATAGTGGATAAAGTGGGAAGCGTAGATAGGTGGAAATACAAATAAATCAATATGTCCTTCACCGCACCACTGTGGTATTGATAAGAATGCACGCTTACCAAACGGCAAGCTTAAAGAAGCTTGCGACCTTAACCCGGTCGGGGCCTTTCAGGGTGGAACCATCAAAGGAAAAGCACACCACCTTCGCTTGGATTAAGCACGCTGTTCACCAATTATCACTGTATTGTGGAGATGTGACCCCTGGCTAGGGATAAACCTCAGAAGGATTAGGATTTCCTCTGAACATGTAGTGTAAGTTTAGCTGGCTCCATGCAGTCCGTCCTCATGGAAAAGATGAAAGAGTTGCATTCTGTGCATTAAGATATAAAACCTTCTGTGTGCAGCATCCCCCCTCATACTTACATGAGCCCATCTCGATCCAGCGAGGTTGCACGAGAGACTCTGCTGCTCAGTACTCTCCCTTCTGATTGGCTGAAACACACAGTGGGCGCCATTGGCTCCCGCTGCTGTCAATCAAAGTCAGCAAGCGAATCAGAGGGGGCAGAGCCGAGCGGCGGCTCTGTGTCTAAATGGACACACAGAGCAGCGGCTCGGCTCGGGTGCCCCCATAACAAGCTGTTTGTTGTGGGGGCACTCAGCAGGAGGGAGGGCCCAGGAGCGCCGGCGAGGGACCCGGGAAGAGGAGGATCTGGGCTGCTCTGTGCAAAACCATTTCACAGAGCATGTAAGTATAACATGTTTGTTATTTTTAAACAAAAAAAGACAAGACTTTAGTATCACTTTAAGGAAATGATGAGGAGAGAGCTGTGTATTTTGTAATCCATCAGAAGTTGGCAGGGCTAACACCATGTACGTAGGATTTTAAAGTGTAAAATACACCATATTGTCCGCTCAAACAGGAAAGTAGGAGCACAATATATACTGTATGTGTACCTTTTTTTCTTTCTTTTTATTGGTTGAATTAGATGGACTTGTCTTTTTTTGGCCAGACTATGTATGATGTTTATTATTATTTTTGATTATTAATATTATTTTACCTTTTACATACACCCAAAAAAAAAAAAAAATATATATATATATATATATATATATATATATATATATATATATATATATATATATATATATGACTATCAACTTCACTGCATGCATATATATATATATGCATGCAGTGAAGTTGATAGTCATCTTAGCTGCATAAATCTGTTGGCAGGTCTCGCAGTATCAGAGTCACTATGACTTTAGGGTACATCTTTTGTCTTGGCAGATTTGCCCATCACCCACAGTGCTGTACATTTTGAAGTATTGAGAAACTGAAATCTTTCTTAAAACATTTATTTTCTTCTGCAGAAAGGTGATGGGACATGCAATACAAACTTCAAGACCACAAAATCAAGAGACCAAATCCATAAAGCTTTTCTTGGATTTATTGATGGCAACAAAGTTATACTGGTAAGTTACCTTGTTAAACAGCCTAAAATGAAATCTTGTGTGTTTTTATTTAATTTAGTTGATATACTGTAACACTTATTTAGAAAGTAATTTTTTTCAGTGATGGCCACATTTTACATGCTTCCTGTGGTGGGGTTAAATGACATGAACAGGGAAGTTTCATAAGCTTGGTTAGTTATTGCTTTTCCAGTTTCATTGCACTTTCCACTTTAATAAGATATTTAGCCTTTTACAGTGATTGTTATTTAAAAAAAAATTAAAAACGAGCCTTTACAAACATATCATACTTACCTCCACTGTGCAGCTAGTTTTGCACAATGTGGCCCCAATCGTCATCTTCTGGGGTCCCTCGGCTCTCTCGGCTCCTCCCCACATGAGATAACCCCCTAGGAGAAGCGCTCTCCCGAGAGGGTTACCCTGCAGGCGTGCTCCCGAATCCAGCATTTGCGTCCATAGTGTTAGTGTACATCAGTTTATGTCAATAATAAATCGTATATCCCTGTATGTTGTGATCGTTAAGGTGCTCATCTATTAGTTTTTCTTAAACTATCGACGCTCCCTACTGATACCACTGCTTGTGGAAGAGCATTCCACATCCTTACTACTCTGACAGTAAAGAACCCTCTATGCAGTTTAAGGTTAAACCGCTTCTCTTCCAATTTCAGTGAATGGCCGCGTGTCTTTTTAAACTCCCTTTCACTGAAAAGTTATCAGCTTTTCCCACCATTGTCTCTGAACTACAAAACATCTCCTCCCGTGTTATTTAGATGAGGAATATTTTTAGTCCAAATCAGGAGAGCAGCTTAGGGTAACAATGCTGCCTCTCCTTAGATACAGTGCAGTGAGTCATCCTACAAAAGGAAGTATGGTATATAACTGGAAGGATCACAGGTGAAAATAGCAATAGAAGAAAAAAAGCCTGGGAAAAAAAAATCAATGCAGCCACCACATCTAAGGACTGTTAAGCTCCACTGGATTACATTTTGTTTTTGTTTTTTGGGTTTAGATACGCTTTAATGCTAATTTGTCAGAATTCACACAAATAATTTATGTGCTCTAAAACATGGCCAAAGTCCAAATCTCTGAACTAAAAAATAGAAGCTCATGGATCTCAACTGAAGTGTTCTCATTCAGGGGTTTGGAAATGACATTCAGCAAAAGTCAGCTTGATCAATACAGGGATTTAGGTTTGGTTCTGCAAAATAAAACTTCAAAGCAAGCAAAAATCTAGGCTTAGTCAAAGAACAGATGGGTGCCAACAGTGATAAAGCTCAAAAAAAGGAGGACTTATTAATTAGAAATGTTGATGAAACTTCCAAAAATGCTTTAACCTTAGTGATAATTATATTGAACAGAGTTGAATACATGTTGGGTAGGTGCAGTGTGGTGTGACAGGCAGTAAACACACATGGAGTGCTGATTTCCAACAGAAGTCAACAGCACAAACAGGCCTGGTGGGAAGCTCAGCCAGCCGAAGCCACAATTCACATACAGAGAATTAACAGCTGTCAGAAGACTCAAGGATGCCAAATGCGTCTGCCACGAGGAGCAAAGGGTAGCCTGGCCAGTCCGACCCAAATTGTAAACTTCCTGAAGAGATACACGCAGTCCCTGCCCTTTCCCTACCCCACCAGAACCTTTACCTACTGCTGCCACTGTCCCTGTCAGATGGAGAACCTGTCCCTAGTCTGTTCACTCACATAAAGTGCGCCAAACTCAGGGATCAGGGTCACATGGAAATCATAGAGAAGCATAGCTTCTCCCATCTGCATTGCATGTATGGACAAGCATCACCTGCAGTGGAGAAGATAGACTGCACATGCCTACATACATATTCTGGCACTGGTCACCACATGTTGCTGTTCCATTCTATAAATTATTAACTTTTTTAAGCTCCCTTTGTTTGTCTGTTAGTACAAAAGCCCACCTACTTATCCTTAACCTACAATGAGATGATGCGATTAATTTATGAAATGCAAATAGGCTGTTCACTTTGCAAGGGAATTTGCCCCAGAGATTAGCGAATGAGGTGAAGCTCAGCTGACGTCCATCATCTGATCATTTGCAAGCCAAAATTCTTTGTTATATTTTCCTTGCATGTGATTTGGGTATTCTTTGCTAAGTAAATCTTCATCACATTGACTAAACTCTGGGGGAAATTTCCTTGCAAAGTGAAGTCTACTTTCCTTTAGTAAGTGAAACTCAATGGTCAGTCCAGGAAGATGCTAAATTTTTTTCTGTTCCACTGTACGAGCCTCCAGGGTTGTTCTGGTATAAATGTGCCATTAAGGAAAGTTAGGATTTTATGACTTAAAGCAGAGCTCCACCCAAAAAGGAAAGTTCTGCTTTAAGGCCTTCTCCCCTGCTCCTGTTGGTGAAATAGAGTTTTTGGGAAGGGGGGGTGGGTACCCGATTTTGACAGGCATCTGCTCCCACTTGCGCTCCAACCTTCTAGACAATCGGAAACGGAAGTTCTCCTTCTGCCCGCCCTCCCTCCTGAAGTTTTTTTGGGACATGACAGGTCCCAGAAGACTTCGGGGCCGCTCACACATGGGCTATAAAGCACATAACGCGCTATATGCAAAGTAGAATTTCACATGGCTCTCACTTCAGTAATCCAAAGTTTGATTTGCTTGCAGTTTATATCATTTTTGCTCTTCACACTGTTTTAGGCCCCTTTCACACGATCGGACCGTTCAGGTCCGCCTGTCAGTTTTGACGGCGGACCTGAACAGGCGCTCCATGTTAGCCTATGGAGCGACGGATGTCAGCGCTGACACCCGCCCCAGTCCGATCCGCTAAAAGCAGATGGATGATCCTACGTCCGTATCCGTCGCTATCGGATCGTAAGATCTGATGAAAACATGCTGTCCGTTTTCATCCGATCCCTCCATAGGCAGCAGCGGCGCCTGACAAGCCCCTCCCCGCTCAGTGAACAGAGAGGGACCTGTCATCCGCCGGCTCAGCAGAGATCAATGGAGAGATCTCCCGCTGAGCTGGCGGACCGAGGTGGGCTCCATGGAAGCGGAGTCCGCTTCGTGTGAATGAGGCCTTAGAGTAAAAGTCAAAATATATTTGTAATGTGTTTGTTTTTTTATCATCCGCAGCATAAATATCTGAATCGACTGCAGGAAATCAGAACAATTGTAGAGTCTTCAGATTTCTTTAAATGCCATGAGGTGAGAAAACTGTTTGTTTTTAATACAGAGTACTAAAATTCACAACAAAAATGTTTTTATTTTATTAACTCATTGATGACCATTAAAAATGCAGAATTTAAGTATATCTAAAGCCCAAACTTACTATATATATATATATATATATATATATATATATATAGTATCTGTACAGTACTGTGCAAGTTTTAGGCAGTTATGAAAAAATGCTGTAAACTGAATTACCAGAAGATAAATCCAAATTTAAATCAATATTTGGTGTGACCACTCTATGCCTTCAAAACTGCATCAATTCCTCTAGGTATATTTGCACCCAGTTTTTGGAGAACTAAGCACAGATCGTGTGTATGTAGGCTGCCTTAAATTCTTCTGTCTCTTCATGTAATCCCAGACAAACTTGATGATGTTGAGATCAGGGCTCTGTTGGGGCCAAACCATCACTTCCAGGACTTGTTCTTTTTTTACCCTGAAGATAACTTTTAATCACATTGGCTGCTTGTTTGAGGTCATTTGCCTGCTGCAGAATAAATATGGGGCCAATCGCACACCTTTATTTTAGAGATTGCTATGTGATCATGACGGGGATTTCATCCAGGTGCCTATTGATCTCTGTGTGGGGATCTTTTTCTCTGGTAAGAAGTGTGTGAATACTGGTGGGGTGTGCTGTGTACACTGTGGTTTATTGTGTGAACACTGCTGAAGATTGGAAATTACCGGGCTAATTCTAACAAAGTACCTTTTCACTTGTGGGACTCTTTCACCTTTAGTTGTTTTATGTGCACATTTGTTTATTTACAGTTTCCATTTTCATTTATGATTGATGATCTTTATTTTTTCTCAATTTTGGGGCATAGTATTTTGTTTGTTCAAGATTCCTCTTAAGAGGACAGTGAACTGTGCTTTTTTATTTCACATGATGGATAAGTATCTACCTGTATTTCTCAGCATTGAGGACACCATTGATCCTGATCAAATCTTCAACTCTGTTTGCAGAAATGCAGCCCTAAACTTGCAATGAATCTCCACCATGCATCTTTGTTGCCTGCAGGCACATTATTGTACCTCTCTCCAGCCCTTTGGGAATAAAATGCCTCCTGCTGCAGCCAAATATTTCACATTTTGACTTATCAGTCCAGAGCACCTGCTGCCATTTTTCTGCACCCCTGTTCCTATGTTTTCATGTATAGGGCATGGAAATAAGGCTAAGCAACCCAACAGATGCTCTGGACTAATGAGTCAAAATTTGGCTGTGGCAGGAGGCAGTTTGTTCACTGAAGGGTTGGAAAGTGGTACAATAATGAGTGTCTGAAGGCAACAGTGAAGCATGGTGGAGGTTCCTTGCAAGTTTGGGGCTGCATTTCTGCAAAAGAAGTTGGAAATTTGTTCAGGATCAATGGTGTCCTCAATACTGAGAAATGCAGGCAGATACTTATCCATCATGTCCTACCATGAGAGAGGCGTGTGATTGGCCCCAAAATTATTCTGCAGCAGGAAAACAATCCCAAACATACAGACAATGTGATTAACAACTATCTTTAGTGTAAAGAACAAAGAGTCCTGGAAGTGATGGTTTGGCTCCCACAGAGCCCTGATCTCAACATCATTTAGTCTGTCTGGGATTACAGAAGGATTTGAGCGCAGCCTGCATCCACAGAAGATCTGTGGTTAGTTCTTCAAGACGTTTGTAACAACCTACATGTTGGGCTCCTTTAACCACTTCCCACCCAGCCAATGTACATAAACGGATTGGTGGGAGCTCTACTGTTCTGAGTGGACAGAATGGGTGCGGCGTGATCCTGTGATGGCTGTAAACTTCTGACACAACCAAACACACAGCGGGATATGGGCGCTGTGATTGCCCCTCCCACCAATCACGTGATGGCTGTGTCCAATTACAGCCTTCACAGTGTAAACAGGGACACATGTCTCTGTGACAGTTCTCCCCTCTGAGCGCAATGAGAGCTTGATGCAATAGTGTTCCAATGCAACATCAACATCTGTCAGTGTCCGCCGGTGAACGATCAACATCTGTCATAGTGTACAAGTGCACAAAAAACATCTGTCAGTGTACCAGTCCCACCAATAAATAAATAGAAAATTTAAAGCAACCCTGTTTCGCGTGCAAAGGCAAACACACCTGTTGGTCCTGTACGCATACGTAAATGGCGATCGCACCACATGTGAGGTATTGCCGTGAACATCAGAACGAGAGCAATAATTCTACTAGCAGACCTCCTCTGTAACTCTAAACTGGTGACCAATAAAGGCTTTTAAAGCGTCGCCTATGGAGTATTTTAAATACAGAAGTTTGGCGCCATTTCACAAGCATGCACAATTTTAAAGTGTGACACGTTTGGTATCTATTTACCCGGCACAACACCATATTTAATATTTTACCAAAGACCATCCGCTCAGGGTCGGAGCACGTGAGTGGAGCCACTGATCGTATTGCGGTCTAGATCTCGCCTAGTGTGGAAGAGCGAGGGCTGATTCCTCTGGGTTGTTCACCGGGATCACGGATTATCAGGCAGTGACGGGAGCTGGCTCCTGTAAACCTCTGGTCAATGAGACCGTACAGCGAATTTGACTTCTTTTATCGTAAGGTAATGAGGGTCAACTAAATTCGATGAGTAGGACCTTCACTTTTTACATGCATCTTTGGGAGCACTATCAACATTGGTTCATTATTGTGTGACACTTCCACAAAGAGCACATTTATTTTAATGGAAAACTCATCTAATTCAACATGATTGGAATTTATTTGCACATTTTTATTCATGTAATTAATCGTATGGTCACTGACAGTTTTTATCTACTGTGGGAGTTGGTAGTTCTATTGCTAGTGCTGTTTGTTTTAGGATTAGTTCCTCTGGCATCACTTTTCACATATATCACACAATTGAAACAGCTGCAACATTGATACATTGTATTTAAACTGTTCACTTTTGGTGCGGGGGTTTTCTTTCACTTTATAGACATTATATTGTCTTTGTGTGCATTTAAAATCATTAAAATATATTTAGGCTACAAAAATATATACTTTTTGGGGGTTCGAAGTACTTTTCTAGCAAAAATACAGATTTTTACTTGTAAATAAAAAGCGTTAGAAGAATGCCTGATCTTAACGTAGATAATGGCTGAAGGTGCTCCTTGGATTTTGTGCCTCTGTCTGTGGCTAGGCTGTGGAAAAGTCTCACACGTGGTATCACAATACTCAGGTGGAGTGGCAGCATGTGTTTTGGGATGTTACTGCAAGTATGCCTATGCAGTGTGTGAGAAATAACTTGTCAATATGACATTTTCCAAAGAATTGTGGGAAAAAATTACAACTTAAAAAAACTTGCCATGCCTTTTACTAAATATCTTGGACTGTCTACTTTCCCAAAAAAGGGGTCATTTGAGGGATATTTGTACTGTCTTGGTATGTAGGGGCCTCAAGAAAAGAGAGAGGCTGTCAGTACATCAGGTGTGATCAATTTTCAATGACTGGCGCCATAGCTTGTAGACTCTATAACTTTCACACAGACCAAATATACACTGATTTGGGTTATTTAAGAAAAGTAGCAGTATGCATTTTAGTCAAAATATATTAAGTAAAATGATAAAATTTTATAACAGAAACTAAGAAAAAGGCATATTTTTTTTCAAAATTTTCAGGGTTTTTTTTTCATTTGTAGTGCAAAAAAATAAAAAACCCAGTGGTGATTAAATGCCACCACAAGAAAGCTCTATTTGTGTGAAAAACATTATATATGGGTACAGTGTTGCATGACTGAGTAATTATCATTCAAAGTGTGAGAGCTCTGAAAGCTACAAATTGGCCTGGGCAGGAAGGGGGTGAAAGTGCCTTGTATTGAGGTGGTTAAGAACTGTGTACAAGTGTACCTAGAAGAATTGAATAATTTATGTTGTTTTGAACACAGAGTGGTCACTCCAAATATTGATTTGATTCAGATTTATCTTCTGTTCATTTACTTTCCATTTTGTTAATTGATAAAACATAAACTATTAACACTTCTTGTTTTGAAAGCATTCTTGATTTACAGCATTTTTTCACACCTGCTTAAAACTTTTGCTCAGCACTGTGTATATAAAATGGTGAGGATTTGGAACCTCTATTAGGTTTTCCTTGCCATCCATGGCATGCTGCTGTGAGCAAGTTTGTCCTGGTGTCCACTGTCATCAGGAATAAGAGGGAAAATATAGCATTCTGAGTTGTGGCCAGAACAGGATGTGGACACTTTTTTTAGGTGCCAACTATCAAAGAGGATATTTTCCTCACTTTGCAGGAATTTGTTCCTCCTATCCTTGGTTACATCAGTGCTTGCATGTAAAAAACAACATATCTGGGTGTAGCTATTCACATACCGCAGCATCATAACATCATTACAGTGCCAAAGTTTTTGCGGGGAAGGAGGTACAACAAAATCTGTTCTTGTCAACAGGGGTGTCCCCTTTCACCCCTGATTTTTGCCTTGGTGATCGAACCCCTGGCTCAAGCAATTCGCTCCAACCCTTTTTTTTTCACACCTGCTTAAAACTTTTGCTCAGCACTGTGTATATAAAATGGTGAGGATTTGGAACCTCTATTAGGTTTTCCTTGCCATCCATGGCATGCTGCTGTGAGCAAGTTTGTCCTGGTGTCCACTGTCACCAGGAATAAGAGGGAAAATATAGCATTCTGAGTTGTGGCCAGAACAGGATGTGGACACTTTTTTTAGGTGCCAACTATCAAAGAGGATATTTTCCTCACTTTGCAGGAATTTGTTCCTCCTATCCTTGGTTACATCAGTGCTTGCATGTAAAAAACAACATATCTGGGTGTAGCTATTCACATACCGCAGCATCATAACATCATTACAGTGCCAAAGTTTTTGCGGGGAAGGAGGTACAACAAAATCTGTTCTTGTCAACAGGGGTGTCCCCTTTCGCCCCTGATTTTTGCCTTGGTGATCGAACCCCTGGCTCAAGCAATTCGCTCCAACCCTCTCATTTCTGGGATTTCAGTTGGGGACACCCCCCCCCATAAAATAGGTCTCTATGCGGATGACATCATCATTGCACTTACTGATCCACTTCATTCAGTGCCCCCCTAATGCCAGATACTAGCAGACTTTAATTCGATAGCTATGCACAAGTTGAACCACTCTAAATCATCCATGATCGGCATCTCCCTCACTTAAACTGGACATTACCATAATATCACCCTTCTCCTGGGCTCCTACACCTACCTACCTATGACATAACTGGGCATTCAACTGGTATCTCCTTCCTCCATGCTTCTCTGAACAAACCTCTCCTCTCTACTCCAGAAACTTCAATCCATAAGCTCATCCATGATGTCTATTACTTCATCTTGGGCCGGATGTATAGCCTTGGCTAAGATGTTTCTGCTCCCGCATACCCTCTACTTTTTTAGGACCCTACCGCTACCACTACTACCAAAGGATCTCACCAAAATTCAACAAATCCTTAATTTCTTTATCTGGGCAGCTCACAAGCTTTGTCTAAAAGCTTCACTTTTAAGCACACCTACAGCTTTCTCTGGATTGGGAGAACCCAATATTCAGCGGTATTACAAAGCAGTCCTCCTAGACCAAGCAAAACAGTGGTGGTCCTATCGCACTACCTCCTTTATGGCTTCAAATTTAGTCAACAGCAATCTCCTGCGCTCCACACCTGCTATTGGCAGCTATATGGATGAACATCTGTACACCTTGTTCCTTCCTACCCACTGTAAATGCCACAACCTAAGTCTGGAAGGCCTTACATCAAACCTCTCAAGGAATCCACAACGCCTTGCAGCTTCTTCCAATCCTCTCTATGCAACTACTCTCCCCAGACCTATCTATTCAGCACTGGTCCACTGCAGGAATTTGCACTATAGAAGACCTTTTCCATCAACAACGCCTCAAAAATTTCCAAGAGCTATCGCAGACCTACAGTCTACCCAGTTGTCAGGAACCATGAATCAGACTGAGACAGAAGTACAGTTAAATCACACTTGTTTAATAATAATAATAGAAAAAGGTAAACAGAGTAAACATAGTCAAAACATAGCCAGAGTTCAGCAACCGGAACATATAGTCAGACAAGCCAAAATGTCAGGGAGCCAGAGATGAACGTAGTAGAACAGCAAGCAGGATCTGGAGCCAGAAGGAATGTCAGCCAAGCAAGTCTTTAACAGGAACACAGGAGAGCGTCTCTAGAGATGTGACCAAGGCGAAGGCAGAGATCATCTGGACTGGACGGCTTAAGTAGGCAGGACTGACGAGCAGAATATCATCAACAGGTGAGTCGCTGTGGAGAGCTTAGGAGCTGGCAATTAGCCGACAGCACAGCTGAGCGGCCACCTTTGAGAAGGAAGGGCTGAGCCCAGCCCTGACAGTACCCCTCCCCCTCGGAGGACCACCAGGCTTGAGGGGAAAACGTCTATGGAAATCACGGAGGAGGACAGGGGCATGTACGTCCGAGGATGAGACCCAAGAGTGTTCCTCCGGACCGTACCCTTTCCAATGCACCAAGTACTGTATGCGCCTATGGAAGTCAACAATGGTGTGTATTTCATACTCCTCATGGTTCTCAACCTGTACAGGGTGAGGACGAGGCACAGAGGTGATAAAGCGGTTGCAGACCAAAGGTTTTAATAAGGAATTAAAATGCATAAAATACATTCGAGATACGCATATTAGAAGGAAGGTCTAATGCGTAAGCCACTGGGTTAATCCTGCGAAGAATACGGAAAGGCCCAATAAACCGAGGTGCGAACTTCAGAGAGGGAACACGAAGTTGGAGGTTTCAAGATGACAGCCAGACCCTGTCCTCAACCTGGTAGGAAGGCGCAGACAGGCGTCTGCGGTCAGCATGGAGTCTGTACCTATCATTAGCATGTCGCAAAGCCTCCTGGACTTGTGTCCAAGTGGAACAAAGACCACAGAGATGCTCCTCTAATGCAGGAATACTCTGCGGAACAAATGAGTCAGGCAACATGGAAGGTAGAAAACCATAGTTCACCATAAACGGAGACAATCGGGAAGCAGAATTCAAGGCACTATTGTGAGCAATCTCCACCCATGGCAAGAGGTCTGACCAGTTATGATGGTCAGAAATATAGCAACATAGGAATTGCTCCAAGGACTTATTGGCTCGTCCTGCAGCCCCATTAGACTGCGGGTGATATACAGAGGAGAAAGCAAGCTAAATTCCCAACCGTGTACAAAAGGCTCGCCAGAACCGGGACACAAACTGACTACCCCTGTCTGAGACAATCACCTTGGGTAGCCCAGGTAGCCCATGTAAACGAAATATCTCCTGAGCAAAAATGGAAGCCAGTTCCTTAGATGTGGGCAACTTCTTAAGTGGAATACAATGGGACATTTTGGAGAACCGGTCAACAACCATAAGGATAACTGAGTTTGGTAACTCCACGATTAAATCCATAGACAGGTGGGTCCAGGGCCTCTTTCCACTGGATATGGGTTGTAGGAGGCCTACTGGAAGGTGTCGTGGAGTCTTACTCTGAGCACACACGGAACAGGCAGCTACGAAGGCGGTTAAATCAACACGTAGACTAGGCCACAAGAATTGTTGGGAATTGGCCCAAAAGAGTTGATTCTTTCCGGAGTGGCCAGCAGCCTTGGGAGAATGGTAAGTCTGGAGCACGGCAGTACAGAGACTCTCTGGGACAAAGCAGCGGTCACAAGGTTTCTCAGGAGGAGCATGGACCTGAACAGCAAGAATTTTGTCACCCAAAGGAGAAGTGAGGTGCGAACCGTAGCCAGAATACGATCAGGAGGAATCGCAGGAACCGGAACCGACTCCATCTTGGAAGTGGAGGAAAATTGTCATGACAAAATGTCAGCCCTTACATTCTTAGTACCAGGTAAGAATGAGACAATGTAATTAAAACTAGACAAAAGAGCCCATCGCGCCCTTCTGGGAGAGAGGCGTTTAGCCTCAGAGAAGAATGTGAGATTCTTATGGTCAGTAAGAATGAGAACCCGCACCGTGGTACCTTTTGAGGAGATGTCTCCATTCTTTCAGGGCTAAAATAATCCCTAACAGCTCTCTGTCACCAATCTCGTAACTGCACTCGGCAGGTGACAATTTCTTGGAAAAGTATCCACAAGGATGCATAGCGCTCTGAGGTAGGATGTTGAGACAGAAGGGCGCCAACTCCAGTCTCAGAAGCATCAACCTCAAGGATAAAAGGTAACGTAGGAACAGGATGTGCCAACACAGGAGCAGAAACAAAGGCAGCCTTGAGACTTTCAAAGGCCTTAATGGACTCCGGAGACCAACTCTGTGGGTTACCGTCCTTTCTGGTCATATCAGTCAGGGGCTTGACCAGAGACGAGACATTACGAACAAACTTCTGATAGTTGGCAAAGCCAAGAAAACACTGCAGAGGACATAAACCCATGGGTCGGGGCCACTGTAGGACTGCTGAAAGTTTCTCTGGGTCTATTCAAAAACCAGCAGTGGAAATGACATAACCCAGGCATTTAACCTGTTCACGATGGAATTCGCACTTCTCCAATTTACAATAGAGATTGTTCTCTCTTAGTTTCTGAAGTACACGACAGACATCTGTGTAGTGGTTCTCCAGGGACTTGGAAAATATGAGGATATCGTCAAGATAAACCACCACACGTAACTGCATATAAATAGATTCCTGGAAAACTGCCAGAGCGTTACAAAGGCCAAAAGGCATTACGAGGTACTCATAATGGCCTGTTCTGGTATTAAACACAGTTTTCCACTCGTTGTTTTCCTTAATCCTCACGAGATTATATGCTCCTCTCAAATCAAGCTTTGTGAAAACCGTTGCTCCCTTGAGGTGGCAAATAACTCCGTAATCAACAGAATCGGATAGGCATTCTTAATTGTGAAACCATGGAGACCCCTATAATCAATTCAAGGTCTCAGTTCACCACTCTTCTTTTTCACAAAGAAGAAACCAGCATCAGCAGAAGACAAGGATTTGCAGATAAAACCTGGAGAAAGTGCGTCTGCAACATACTCCTCCATGGCCTTACACTCCAAGGCCGACAAGGGGTAAACCCGGCCACGAGGGGTTATGGCACCAGGTTGAAGGTCAATTGTGCAATCATACGACCGGTGTGGAGGCAAACTACCGGCTTGACCTTTGTCAAAGACATCACTAAAATCGCAGTACTAGTCCGGCAGGGAGGAGAACGAAGAGGTGCACAGGACCTTGGCTACCTTCTGGAAGCATGTCTTTCTGCATTGTGGTGACCAGGAGAGAACCTCAGCACAGAGCCAATCAAAAGAGCGGTTGTGCCTCTGTAACCAAGGATAACCAATAACCAGCGGAAACTTAGGTAAGGAAATAACTTGGAATTTAATTATCTCATGGTGTAGAGCCCCTATGGCCATGGACAACGGAACAGTCTCATGAGTCACATGGGCAGGCTGTAGAGGTCTCCTGTCAAGAGCCTCAATAGCAAGTGGAGTGTCACGCAGCTGCAGTGGAATCGAGTGCTTCGATACAAAGGCAGCATCAATGAACAAGCCTGCAGCCCCAGAGTCGATTTAGAGCCTGTATCTCGACGAACAACTCAGCCCAAGAAAGGGTAACTGAAACCAGGGGCTTATCCTTATCGATAACCGGGGATGAAACAACGCCACCTAAGGTGAAGCCCAAGAGCATGGGTTCATCTTCACAGACCCACTCGGTCCCAGGAGGCATGGGACGTGAGGGAGGCAAGGGTGGGACTACAAAGTTTGGAGACAAATGTACAGGAGGCTTCTGCAAGCGCTCCTTAAAAGGGAGTCTTTTGCTGAGTCTGGAGTCAATGAGGATGGCAAACGTGATCAACTTCTCCAGCTCAGTGGGTATATCTCATGCTGCTATCTCATCTTTGATGGTATACGAGAGACCATGAGAAAAAGCAGCCACGAGGGCCTCGTTGTTCCAAGCAACCTCTGCTGCCAGAGTACGGAATTCAATGGCGTAATCGGCAACAGTTCTTGTACTCTGATGGACATGAGGCACTTGGCAGCAAAAGCGGAGCGTGCAGGAACGTCAAATACCCTTTTAAATGAAGCCACAAACTCAGGGTAACTCAAGACCACAGGTTTTTGCATCTCCCATAGAGGGTTTGCCCAGGCCAAGCCTCTCTCAGAAAGCAAAGATATCATGAAACCTACTTTGCTTCTGTCCGTGGGAAATGCCTGGGGCAGCATCTCAAAGTATATTTCAACCTGGTTGAGAAACCCTCTGCATTGGACTGGATAGTCCCCAAATCGCTGGGGGAGTGGAGCAAAACCAGACATACCTTTTTTAGAGGTAATACTCGAGGCGGGTGCCTGCGCAGAGACTGGAGCAGCAGCAGGGATGGCCTGTAACACAGGTTGTACCGGAGCAGCCACAGTGGGAGATTCCAGGTAAGCCGTTCGACTTGCCAGAAACTTCCAGATTGCCTGATAAAGTAGAACTATAGTCCACTGAACTTACTCCTCCTCCAACAATGCACCATCTGTGAGGGCCCCTGCCACTGCTGACCTATTTGCCTGGTCTTCTTTTGGGTTGGGAGTCTTCAGCCATTTCAATTTATTGGCCCAGGATGACGTGACTCCTACACATGCGCACATGTTGGACAGAACAAGAGCTTTATTGTAGAAGAGATATATAGGGGTTGATTTAGGCTACTTTCACACTGAGGTGTGCGGGCGCTGGCGGTACAGCGGCGCTAAATATAGCGCCGCTTTACCGTCGTTTTAGTGGCGCTAGAGGGGGGGTTTTAACCCCCCCCGCTAGCAGCCGAAAAAGGGTTGCTTTGCAGGCGGGTTTGGAGCACTCCCCCATTGTTTTCAATGGGAAGGGGCGCTTTAGAAGCGGTAAATACACCGCTCCTACAGAGCTCCAAAGATGCAGCTTGCAGGACTTTTTAGACTGCCCTGCAAATGCACCGCTCCAGTGTGAAAGCCCTCGGGCCTTTCATATTGGATTGCATTGAGCGGCTCTTTCAGGGCCCTTTGTAGGCTATTTTTAGCACATTAGCGCCTGCAAAGCGCCTCAGTGTGAAAGGAGCCTTACTAAAACTGGAGAGTGCAAGATCTGGTGCAACTCTGCATAGAAACCAATCTGCTTCCAGGATTTATTGTCAACGCTTAATTGAACAAGCTGAAGGTAAAAGCTAATTGGCTGCCTTGCACAGCTGCACCAGATTTTGCACTTTCCAGTTTTAGTAAATCAACCCCATAGAGCAGGGGTCTCCAAACTTTCTAAACAAAGGGCCAGCTTACTGTCCTTCAAACTTTAGGGGGGCCGGACTGTGGCCAGTGGGAGTAGAAAATGTCCTGATGTCAGTGGGAGTAAACAATGCCCCATCGTTATTAGGGGAGTAATAGTGCTCAATTGGAATCAATGGGAGGAATAGTGCCCCACCATTGGTGTCAGTGGGAGGAGTAGTGTCCCCCACATTGGTGTCCCTGGCAGGTATATTGACCCATCGTTGATGTCTATGGGGGAAATCGTGCCCGATTGTTGGTTTTAGTGGGGGGAATAATTCCCCCAACATTGGTGTCAGTGGGAGGAATAGTGTCACATCGTTGGGGGCAGTGGGAGAAACTTTGCCCCACTGTTGCTGACAGTGGGGGAAATAATGCCCCAGGGGCCAGATAAAGGTAAACAAAGGGCCACAGTTTGGAGACCACTGCCATAGAGTCTCTTCTGCAATAATAAAAAAAAAATGCTTGTTAACAATGTTTCATTGTAAGGCTATGGTTCCAGTTTAGGAATTGTTTTCTTCTTTATGTCTTTTACTAATATTCAAGTATTTAGCTGCATATCCATTCTCTTCTCTCCTACCTACAGCTATTTTTAATAAAATGTCAGTTGATAATGCTACTAATGAATAAACATTTTTTTGTTAGGTGATCGGAAGCTCCTTGCTGTTTGTTCACGACAAAAAAGGAAAGTGTAACGTATGGCTTATAGATTTTGGAAAAACAACACTCCTGCCTGAAGGACAAACCCTGAACCACCGTATATCTTGGCAAGAAGGAAACCGGGAAGATGGATACCTTTATGGATTTGACAATTTAATTGATATTTTGTCGAGCCTTGCATCCTGATTAGGACAAAGCAACTAAGCACCCGATCACTACATTAGGATTTTTAAGACATTTTGACGTTTACTGTGATGGATTTTATGTTTTGGGATGGAACTACAGATGTTTTTTAACTTTGGAATCACGATGCTTACAATACATAGTTTCTCCATACACTCATTTTACTGCAGATTCATGGACATGTTTTATACCCATTGACTCCTAGATCCTCTCTTTGATAAGACAAGATTTGCACCAAGACTGAAATTTTCTGTCATATTATGATGAAACACGTCTTTAATCATGGGATATTTCCGATGTTGCCTTTACTGAACTTAGATAATTTATAGTTTTACCTTGCAATCAATGATACTACTTTAATACTGTACAGAGTGTATTTTTATCCATTTTACTACTAGAGGTCCTACGCTACATGTACACTTAAAAATCTGGCTTAGCGCATTAGTGTTTTATGCTGTCAGGTGTGCCTGTTTGTTACCACAGTAAGTTTGTAAGCTGTATGTTTGATGTAATATGTTTTAAATGGTTAGAGTGTCATTTTACAATGCTTTGCAGCTTTTGATGGTATAGGAGCTTTGATCCTCATTTAAAAAAAAAAAAAAAAAAAAAAAAAAAAAGGTCATTTCAGAATATAAGAAAAAATCCAGACTGGCTGGATGCTGGTATAAGATCGCTGTCAGTTTTTACCTCTTGGGCTGTGGCAGTGGAATCATTTAAGATGGACGTATACTGGTCAAGCAAGATACCTGTCATCTTTCTTTATTAGGTTCTCCTGGACTAAACTGCAATAGATTTTGTAATTTCTAATGACCTGGGGACAATGAAAAAAAGGAAATTAGAACTGCATGTATACTCCTAGTATGACCATCCCCCTTTATCCCAAGCATTTTACATATATGTGAAAATTGGTCAACCATGAAAGTCATGGAAGGACTACACAAGGGATGATTATAAGCAGCGAAAAGCAGCATTTTCTTATAGCCATGTCTACTACAGTGATATCCATGTTTCACAGGGATCCCACTGGTATGGCACATACATTCCTACATTGGTCCAAGCTGGACCAATGCAACTATGTTAAAATTACCATACCCGGAAATTCATCTTTATTACGTTAAAGTGGTTTTCCATAATTTAACATTTTTAGCTTTCCTTAAAAAACTCATAGTGATCATTCTTGTTCAGGCACTTTCTGCTATTGGGTGACAACTATGCTCCTTACCACGTATGCTCCTGGTGAAAACTAAACTAGGTGTGATGCCCACACACATTGCACAGGCATGATGCACATTTTCATTATCAAGAAGCCTGTTCTGAGAAATTATGTATAGCTAAAGCGAGTGCATGTAGACAGGGAGTGGCTGGAGAAGATCAGCAGAAATTATATGCAAATGGGTAAAAAAAAAAAAAAATAGGTGAATAACATCAAAGTTGCTAATTGATGTATAGTGCTTTACCAAACAAAAAGACATCCAGCTATAGTTTAGGTCTACTTAAAAGAGAACAAATCACAGCAAAGCTTATGCATGGATGTAGTTTTTCACATCTCAGTTATTAAACGGGCTTATGAAATGGGTGTTTCAACCCTTATTTAGCTTTACGTACTATGATAAAATTGCTTTACTGTCAGAGGTCACCTGAAGTTGCTGCCTTGTTACCAGCCTGAGATACAGCGGGTAGAATAGGTATTGAACACGTCACTATTTTTCCAAGTAAATATATTTCTAAAGGTGCTATTGAGATGACATTTTCACCACATGTTGGGAACAACCCATGCAATCCATACATACAAAGAAATCAGAACAAATTAGTTCAGAAATTAAGTTCTGTGTACTAAAATGGAATGACTCAGGGAAAAAGTATTAGACACATGAAGAAAGGGGAGGTGCAAAAAGGCATGGAAAGCCAAGACACCAGCTAATATCTATCAGTAATTAGAAAGCAAGCCTACACCTTGTCAGTGCAAATTAATATCAGCTGGTTCAGTCTCAACTGCTGGCCTATAAAAAGGTGTCTCTTTACCAAGGTGTCACACAAGAAACCTATCATTATGGGTAAAAGCAAAGAGCTCCCTCAAGACCTTAGCAACCTTATTGTTCCAAAACATACTGATGGTATTGGTTACAGAAGGATTTCTGAATGTCTCAGTGAGCACTGTTGGGGCTGTAATCTAGAAGTGGAAAGAACATCATTTCACCATAAACTAGCCACGACCAGGTGCTCAGATTTCTGACAGAGGCATGAAAAGAATTATCAGAAGCGCTGTCCAAGAGCCAAGGACCACTTGTGCAGAGCTTCAGAAAGACCTGGAATTAGTGGGTACAATTGTTTCAAAGAAAACATTAAGTAATTCACTCAACCACCATGGCCTGTATGCACGCTTACCATGCAAGACTCCAAGCATGTTGAAGGTTGTTTAATGTTTGCTGCATAATATTTAGACAAGCCTGTGAAATACTGGGAGACTAAAGTCTGGTCAGATGAGGCCAAAATTGAACTCTTTGGATGCCATAATACACACCATGTTTGGAGGTCAAATGGCACTGCACATCACCCCAAAAACACCCCTATACCAACAGTGAAGTTTGAAGGTGGGAAAATCATGGTGTGAGGGTATTTTTCAGCATACGCTACTGGCAAACCTCATGTCAGTGGAGGAAGGATGTATGGAAAAATGTACCCAGACATTCTTAATAAAAATATGCTGCCATCTACCAAGATTACCAGGATAATGAAGATGGAATGAGGGTGGACATTTCACCAAGACAATTATCCCAAACACAAAGCCAAGGAATATCTCAATTGGTTTCAAAGAAAGAAAATAAAGTTGCTAGAATAGCCCAGCCAAACACCTGACTTGAATCTAATAGAAAATCTATGGAAAGAGATTTGAAGACTGTGTGGAAGAATGGGCCAAACCCACACCTGAGCAATCCGTGCGACTAGTTTCTCCATACAGGAGGCATCTTGAAGCTGTCATTACCAACAAATGATTTTGTACAAAGTATTAAATAAATTTCAGTTAGCATGTTCAATACTTTTTTCCTCTGTCATTACATTTTATTACACATAGCTTAATTTCTGAACGCTATTTGTTTTGAATGTGGTGAAAATTTCATGTCAATAGCACCTTTAGAAATATATTTACCTAGCAAAATAGTGAC
Organism: Aquarana catesbeiana; assembly: GCF_042186555.1. NCBI lineage: Eukaryota > Metazoa > Chordata > Amphibia > Anura > Ranidae > Aquarana > Aquarana catesbeiana. The sequence goes on from NC_133336.1 coordinate 88,554,216, forward strand.
GTGTCCAATACTTATTTTACCCGCTGTATCAGTGTCGGGTAACCGAGCCACATTTATAAAGGGAATCTAGACAACCACCAGGTTCTATTATTTGGCCCCGTAGAACATTCTTGGGAGGTGGTTTGTGAGGTGACACTATTGACAAGGCAGAAACTTTTGGATGTCAAAACTTTATGACTTACACTTACAATGAAGTATCATCTGCAGACAAAGGTAGTAAAGCTTAAAGAAGCCCAAAGCCCACATAAAGATTTTAAAGGCTGAAGGTCCTTTTTTTCTGCATAAGCCCAGTTGGGACTGGTCCTCATTGAAAATAAGTAGACAATAAGGTTTTGCCTACACCAAACCTGCCTGTTGCTTCCTCTACTGCTCTAGCTAGTATAAAAATGTGCTGGTTGCTATGCCTCACATCTCCTCTATTCATGTCTTCTTTTATTGAGCTAGCTTTTCTCATACATTGACAATTGTAGCTAAGAATGAATTCACTGAATGACTTTGGACTGCATGTAATACGAGTTAGAGAGCAAAGCTGCCATTCACCTGAAGCGTAATAAACAGGTTCATCCGTGGGTGACTCTGCATATTGCTCACTGACTGTTGACTTATTCTATTATTTCTTGTTTATTTTCTAAACCAAATATTTTAATCCTTTCATAATACTCAGACTTTCAAATTCATAAGCCTGAAATTCTGTGCTTTTGAGAGCTTTTTGGAAAAAAAATCAAACATACCAACCCATATTGTTTTATAGAATATTCTTAAGAGCTTTTTCACGCCATGTGGAGAATTGAATGTGTTACTGCTTAACGCAGGGCTCCTCTTATTTTCATACCACAACAGAGCAGAGGTGAAAAATTGTAGCATTTTCTGCATTTTTTTCACTGCAGCAGAGCCCATCTGAAGCCTCAGTTCATTTCTGATGTGGAAATTTAGAATGAATGAAATGTGACATTTCAATAAAGGTAAAAAAAAAACCAATCGTATATATAAGACACAGCCAGTGCAAGATGGACACCATCCCACATGCTAAAATGGATCATGCCGGGCTGGTGTGAACAAGCTCTTAAATGTGGACCTTTTTCTTCCTATGGTTTTGGGTTTTTAGAAATAGGTACTATTCAGTTGCAATACAGTCATCGCTGCAATAAATACTGCATATTTGTAACTCAATCAGAAAAGGGTTGTTTACTTAAAAGAGAATTTAATCCAAGTCAAAGCTCTATTAGGATGGCATACTATCAGATTATGACCATTGCGTAAAAAGAAAGCCTATAGAATGCGTGTTGAGCGTTGACCAATATTGAAAATTTTTGAGCAGTTAGCAGGTAGATGTAAACTGACCAACAGCTCTACTAAGAAACATCTGAAATACTGATTAGTAATCTCCTGAGAGTCTGGGCTGCAGAATATGTGATCATTTGAGAAGATGGATGGTGGAAAAAACAGCTTGGAAGCTGAACTGCAGTGTAATGCCTCTCTACTTGAGAAGATAACTAGAAAAGAGGAGATCTTGCAGCTGAGTTGCAGCAAAATGGGTCTTCACTGGAGAAGATGTTGGGAAGAGAGAGGAAGGAGGAAGACTACAGTGCAACTGATGCCTTTAAGATAAAAGGAAGAAGGAGAGACTTTGAATGTTGGATTGCCGCAGAGATGGTCTCTTAAAGTGTAAGTAACCCCGCTATCGTTTTCAGCAAAGGAACCATCTTTGCCTCTGTTTTATCTACAACTGCCATGATGCTGCACATGTGATCAGTTAGGACACCAACCGTTGGATGGTTTGACAGTTTGGTTGAGAGCACAACCAATGGGAGTGTTACATTTCTGGCAATTGAAGGAAATTAAATTGTTTTATGGATGGGTTTACTTCCGCTTTAAGAAGATGTAGGAAAGTGGGAGGGAGCTTGGAGCAGGGGTGTAGCTATAGCGGTCTCAGGGGTTTCAATTGTGACCCAGCCCCATGCTTAATGGGGCCCATGTGGCTCCCCTGTGCAGAAATCCATAGTACCCAGCACAGTGCGAGGGAGCATTAGAGGGGGTGGGGCGTGAGGTGGAGAGTGACATATGATGTTGTGGTAATGTGGCAGAGGAGCAGACAGCAGCCCCCCATCCCCCCTGCACAGTGACAGCATGGCGGGAGCACTCATGAGCCAGACTGGTATGTTAATTGTAACCCCATGTCATGTCCCTGAGCTTGCTTTGCCCTTCTGTCCCTGAGCCATATACCAATTAGTGGAAGGGGGAAAGAGGACCTGTCATGGGGGGAGGAAATTAAGAGACTGGTAACCCCACCCCCTCTGTCACTGAAACCCACTCTCTCTTCTGTCCCTGCGTCTTATACCAATCAGTGGGAGGGGTAATGGGGATCTGTCATGGGGGAGGGGATTACAGACTGGTAACCCCACCCCCTCCGTCACTGAAACCCACTCTCTCTTCTGTCCCTGCGCCTTATACCAATCAGTGGGAGGGGTAATGAGGATCTGTCATGGGGGAGGGGATTACAGACTGGTAACCACGCCCCCCTGTAACTGAGCCTCATCTGCCCCCTTGTCCCTGAACCTTTCACTGGCCAGTGGGAAGGGTAAAGAGAACCTGTCAGTGGGGAAGGGAGTAGCGATTGGTAACCCCATCACCAAGCCGGCCCTGCCTTCCTATTCCTGAGCCATACACCAGTCAGTGGGAGGGGGCAGAGGACCTGGGAGAAGGGGATCCAGGAAAGGCATAACTACAAGTCCCGGAAGAGGGGATAGGGGCAGAGAAGCCCTTGAAGGTCAACAAAGTGTTAATTACACTCGACCACCTACTATGACTGACCTAGGTCCTGCTGCCCATAAATAAAATAACAAAAACTAAAATGCATCAGTGGTGGAACTGCCAGGGTAGGAAAGGTCGCCCTTGTGAACTGGGCCCTGGCTTTCAAGACAGCAGGAAGGGGGCCCACTGCAGAACATGTGAAAGGGTCCCACTACAGGACCTCAATAAAGGGCCCTGCGACAGGAGTTAAGGGCCTCGGGTCCAGAGGAAAGGGCCCCAGCCGGGGGTCAGGGGGGCCTTTCATGGTTTCTTGCACCGGGGCCTTGAAGGTTTTAGTTACGCCTCTGGCTTGGAGGGTGCACTACTGCAGATTTGGTGGTCTCTTTAGCAGATGAAGGGAAATGAGAGAGGGTTAACCGATGGCCTCTTGCGGGACTGGTATAAGGTGAAGCAGAGTTGGAGAGAGAAAATAGGATAAATAGAGAGGAAACAGGTAGAAGCAAATTTCCACAGAGAAAATAGAAGGAATAAATTGAAACTAAGTAAAATAAAGTGATATTGAGCAGTTTCTCAAGTGTCACTGTTTATAAACTCATGCCAAGATATGACAAATGAATCAATCAATAAATCCAAAGAAAGTGTCCAAGTATCAGTGGATACATAAATTATATAAGATATAGTCCGTGTTAGTTGAACTTCCATCAAGAAAATCCCACGCCTTCAAATATCTGCTCAGTGCTCACAGAACATATAATGGATAAAAAGCCTTATGGAAGCCAACCTCCAGGTTACAGGCTTTTGAAATATAGCTAACAGCTCAATATAATGAATAAAAAGCCTTATGGAATCTAGGCTCCAGGTTACAGGCTCTTGAAGTATCGCTAACAACTCCGGACCATATATAAGAATAAAATAGATAAAGTGCCTCTCATAGCGTAAATCGTATGAAGAATCAATGGTTTATTTAAAGACAAATGAATGCCTTAACCAATAACAGTTAAAAAGTGCAGTAAGATAAAAACATTGGCGTTTGAACACCTCTCACGTGACTTCCGGTTTGCTATTCACTCTGGCCACGCCCTACACGTTATGTCTCGTCACATGACTTCCTCAGGGGAACTGGTATGAAGTGAAGCAGAGTTGCAGAGAGAAAATAGGATAAATAGAGAGGAAACAGGTAGAAGCAATTTTCCGCAGAGAAAATAGAAGGAATAAATTGAAACTGCTAAAGCAGTCTCACTGGTTGCTTTTTGCAATTTTTTTAGTAATCAATTGCATGTAAAGATTTTAAATTTGTGCCTATTCATGTTTCTAGCATAAAAAAGCTTGATATCAGATTTGATTCTAGTGGCTTTATAAAAGAGACAAATTGCTGAATAAAATTGGTAGTTCGCCCTAATCCGTTTTTAACCCTAAAATTTGTAGTTTAAGTTTAACCCTTATTTTTATTCACTCCTTCATCACCTTCTCTTAGCTTAAATAGATTAAAAGCGTATCAGCGCATAGTGGTCATGCGGATACGAGATAAGTTACAGGTGCCACGTCTTATATTAAGTAGTTAGGAGAACAAGAGAATGTTGGTGGGCTCAAGACTTTATAGGCACAATAATGAAAATGATATGTAATTAAAATTCAATAAGTTGCATGTCTCTTGTTGGTTCTAAAGTTTTGTTTATCTTTATTACCTAAACCATCCAGCTGTGTATGGAGTGCATAATTTGTAAACTGTGTATGTTTTCTTATTTTTTTCCCTATCCCCCCATTTTTTTAAAAATAATTTCGAAATAAAATAGAATTTTAATTACATATCATTTTCATTATTGTGCCTATAAAGTCTTGAGCCCACCAACATTCTCTTGTTCTCCTAACCTTCTCTTAGCTGCTTTTTTTTGTTTTCAATTTCAATGTACACATTTTAAATGTATCGGTTTTAAATGCCAAAAAATTCTGGGGAGGGGTATGTGAGGAGGGCACATTCTGGCCTTGAGAGTCAGGGGTCCTGGCTGTGGTCACATCTATTTCTCTCACTATCTTATGAATCCTGGAAACAGGAATAACAGATTGAGGATTTTATAGCCAATATGAGAATATGTAAGAGATGAAAGCAGGGTCTTCAACGTTGTCAATAATATATATTTAGTCTTTTCATACATGTGTGTACAGTCTTTTGAATTCTTCACTATTCCAATGGGTTATGATGTGGTTTTTGCCTGTTGGCAGGACAGCTGGTAAGGACTGTAAAACATTCCATACATACCTGAAGACAGGTGATTTTACAGTTTGTGTCCCTACGGGTCAGTGGATAATTAATGGACCTGCATAAAAAAACTAACATGCAATCATTTTCAGATGGAGTTACACTAAATACTTTATATTATACCTTCTGGTGTCTACACACTATTGTATAATCTAACTTTCTAGCATTTTTACTACATAGAGACAGGTCCTCCTTTTATTGCCTCTGTGTTAATGTGGTTTTATAGCTGCAATTTTGCTCTGAGATATTCTGTGTCCCTCACTGGAAATTATTCTTCTGATGTCACTATAAATGATTACAGGTTGTACTCCAAATTGTGTCACCATATAAACATCTCCAATATCTGTTCAAGCATTTACTTGTGGTTATTGAGAATATTCTTGTGATGTAAGAAATATGTTTTTGAATTTTATAATATGAAGATATTTAAATACTTACTACAACCAAAAATTTGCTTTTGATTTTGGATATTATGGAAAAGGGTTACAATTTCTGTCCAATAGCTATTATTGTGTTGCTATCCTATTGGTGGGCTTTTCCCTAACTTCCTCTCCCTGTGACACAAGCATAAGGAATCGGGGTGCAGTTGTTAGCAGGACATAAACGCACAAATAACAATAACAGCATTGTTCAAAATGCTGGTTCTTTCCTAATCTACTGTTTTTGAAACACAAAGCAAAGGTGGAGCACATTGATGGGTGAACAGGAAAACTGAAATCAATATATGCAGCTCACCTTAGCTAATGGCTGAGAAAACACCAATTTGTGTCCCAGGTAACACGCTTGCATTGCAGGAATCCACAGCTGACTTCCAAGAGGTCTTTAACAACACATCCCAAGCTTGGGTGTACCATACTCAACATCTATTCTATTGGATAAGGGGAGTCTATACAGTGCAGAGGAAGGAGAAGGGTCACAATAATGTTAGATAAACAAGTCCCAAATGTATTAAAATCAGTAAAACTCAACATGTTTCGGAGCATGCATTGCTTCCTCTTCAGGAATTTAATCTATTGTTTTTGTCTGGGTTGCACTTGGGATGATTTTCTATCACTTAGGGGTGTAAACCTGTGTATGGGATCATAGACAGAACATTCATAGTAATAAAACACACTACTGCAGCACCTGTGGTCTAATAGGCTGTGGCCCTTCATTATAGGTATAATATAATTAAATATTATTAACACTTTTAATTATAAATAACTACTTCACTTAAATTTATTAAGTACAATTTTCAACATGTATCATATATGTAATAATAAATATAGCTCAGCTATATATAAGCTCGAGCTATTACATAACTTATTAACCACTTCCCACCCGGCCACTGCACATTAACGGCCGGGTGGGAGCTCTCTCCTGAGTGGACGTTCCTGAACGTCCTTCAGAAGGAGCAGGATTGCACCCGCGCGATCCCGATGCGCGCGTGTCACCGGACATGCCTCATCTCGGAGCGGCAGGAGGGCACTGTGATTTGCCCTCTGATCCGCACGATGGCTGTGTCTAATCACAGCCATCGTAATGTAAACACAGGGGGAGGGGTGTCATTTGACAGGAGATCGTGCCGCTGCGTGCCCGTGCAGCAGCACAATCCCAATCTGCCTGTGCCCCCCAGAGACAGGCGAGGAGTACAAGACAGGAGGGCCATGTGACTGGCCCTCCTGATCACATGACGACTGTGTCCAATCACAGTCGTCATGTAATGTAAATAGGAGAGCAGTTGTAACTGCTCTCTTCTCTTCCTCTCCTCACACAGAGCCTGTCAGTAAGGAGAGGAAGAGGCAATCTGTGGTGCAGCCAGGAGATCAGTGAGTTTTTAGCTGTTTGTCTGCTGTTTACCCACTGATCACCCAGCTAGTGTCCCCAAAACACAGTGTCTCTAAAACAGTGAAAACACTTGTCATACAGTGAACATCTGCCCATCAACTGGCACATCTGCCCGCCAACAGCTGGCACATCAGCTGACCGCCATCAGGTACATCTGCCCGCCAACGTCTGGCACATCTGCTGCCCGCCAACATCTGGCACATCTGCCGCCTGCCAACATCAGGCACATCTGCCGCCCGCCAACATCAGGCACCTCTGCTGCCGCCCTCCAACATCAGGCACGTCTGCTGCCTGCCAACATCAGGCACATCTGCCGCCCGCCAACATTAGGCACATCTAGCTGCCCACCATCTGGCACATCTGCCGCCCACCATCTAGCACATCTGCCGCCCACCATCTAGCACATCTGCCGCCCGCCATCTGACACATCTGCCGCCTGCCATCTGACACATCTGCCGTCCGCCATCTGGCACATCTGCCCGCCAACATCACAAAAAGACTTACAGTGCGGAGGAGGCTCTCCAGATATTCCAGAGTATGTCGGACGAGAGTAGCAGGGAACTCTCTCCGTCTGACTCGGATAGCGACTATGAGCCAGTGGAAAGCAGTGGCTCCAAGATGGAAACCGAGGAAGATAGAATTCTAACAAGGAGAATCGGGAGATATGAGCAGACATCCACCAGCAGGCATCCACCAGCAGTGCAGCACTCCAGGATGATATGCAGGCATCCACCAGCAGTGCAGCACTCCAGGACATCCACCAGCAGCGCAGTACTCCGGGATAGGCAGGCATCCACCAGCAGTTCTGCAACCTTCCTAGAGGATAGGCCAGATGCTAGCAACGGAGCATCCCATCAACGAGGCAGGGCCCATACTAGCCTCCCAGGTGTTCTACTGTATGCAACATGGCTGCCCGATACGTCAGTAGAACCTGTAATTTCCCTTTTTATAGCCCAGCCAGGCCCTCACATACAGTCAGAAAACGTAACCCCAATTTATTATTTTCACTTATTTTTTACTGATGATCTCCTAAATTACTTTGTGGAGCAATGAAATCTATACGTCAGCCAACATATAGCCAACAATCCAAATTCTTCATATGCCCGTCCCTTTGTTTGGAAACCCCTCACCGTGGAAGAATTTAAAATTTTCCATAGCCTAACCCCTTAGCATGGGGCTGACAAAAAAAAAATGAACTCCATGCCTACTGGTCTACCCAACCTATCCACCACATGCTGGTCTATTCGTCAATGATGCCCAGAACCTGTTACAAGATGATTATGAGATTTTTACATTTCAACAACTATGCCCAATGCCCCCCTCGAAATCATCCCAGTTATGATAAGTTATTCAAAATTCGGCCCCTATTCAATTTTTTTTGCGCCAGCTTCAAGTAGATGTTTACCCCTGATATAAATATTTGTGTAGATGAATCCCTAGTACACGTCACCGGAAGACTTGGAATATAGCAATACCTCCCCAGTAAAAGAGCCAGACGTGGGGTAAAATTTTATAAGGCGTGTGACAGGGCCACGGGTTACACATATGACTTCATCATTTATGAGGGAAAAGACAGACAGCTAAACCCCCCTGGATGCCCTACCTACATGGGAACAAGTGGCAAAATTGGCAGCTAATCGAACCATTGCTTGGGAAAGGTTACCACTTATACGTAGACAATTTCTACACAAGTCTCCCACTTTTCATTTGTGGCCTGTGGGACAGCACGGACCAACCACAAAGGCTTACCACAGAGATTGATCGCCAAGAAGTTAAACAGGGTGAAATGGGCAGTATGCGGATTGAAGAGGTATTGGCGCTGAAGTGGAGAGATTAAAAAAGAGATGTCTACATCCTTTCCACAATGCATGATGACACCTTGGTGGAACTGCAGAGAAGAAAAGGCTCCATCCAGAAGCCAAAATGTGTGCATGAGTAAAACCTATACATTGGGGGGGGTGGATATGAACGACCAGATGATGCAACCCTACTTGGCCACCAGGAAATCACTGTTTTGGTACAAGAAAGTTGCCATTTAATTGATGCAACTAGCCCTGTTCAATTCATATATTATTTTTTCTAAGTGCACCCAAAGTTCCCTAACCTATCTGAAATTCAAAGAAGACGTTATCACAGCCCTTCTCTATCCTCATGGCCAAGCTCCTCATCTAATTCGATCTGATGCGTTAGCCAGACTCCATGAAAGGCACTTTCCCAAAATCCTCCCTCTTACCCAAACAGGTTGCAAACCCCCCAAAAAATGTCGTGTGTGTTCAAGTAGAGGAATTCGCCATGACACCCGATACTATTGTCCCCAATGTCCCTCCCAGCCAGGCCTCTGTATTGGAAAGTGCTATCGGAGCTATCATACTTCACTACACTATCAGTAGTGAAGTTGATTTCTTTCCAGCTTCCACTATCTGCCATTTCTGTGAATGACCCAGACTGTTAATGACTATGCCTCTGCCAAACAGCTTTCTGCCTTCAACGTGAATTGACCTCGGCCTGTTAAATGACCATGCTTTTTGCCTGCCTCCTGAACTGATCATTTGCCCTGCCACTGTACAGCATAGGGGTCTCACATATGTGAGGGACTCCAGAAAAGATTTTCTGAGTGGAGTAAACGTTTTTGTCCGGGTTTTTAGTTTTCATAGATTAGGGTCTGGAGACTCGGAGGCTTCGTTGAGATTTGGGTGGGAAGAAGCCCCTACCCCTGTCCTCAGGTCTTACCTGACCAAGGCCCAATGTTATCGTGCTGCCTGCTGCCGCCTGAACTGGTCATACCTCTGCCTGCCATCTAAACTGGCCATGCCTTTGCCTGCCACCTGAACTGGCCATGCCTTTGCCTGCCACCTGAACTGGCCATGCCTCTGCCTGCCACCTGAACTAGCCATGCCTCTGCCTGCCACCTGAACTGCCTGCTAAACCTTGGACTGTACTAAACCATGTTCATACTTTTCCATATCTGTTTGCTGCCTGGACAATTCCTGGACATTTCCTTTGGCTGTCTGGACAAATGCTTTGACTGCTCTGGAACGGTATTCCTGCCTGCTAAAACCAGTTTGCTCAGCAGAATGTATTTTGGGGTGTAATTCTTGGTGTGTACATGCTGTGTGTTAGAAGCCTGAAGGTGCTACTTGCATGTTGGGCCTTTGTATGTGGCCAAGTAGTGGAAAAGTCTCACACATGGGGTATCGCCATACTCAGGACGAGTAGCAGAATGTATTTTGGGGTGTCATTTCGGCTATGTATATGCTATGTGTTAGAAAGATCTAAATTGACAACTTTGTGAGAAAAAACTAGGTTTTCATTTTCTTTCCACATTTTCCAAAAACTTGTGGAAAGAAATGACATGTTCAAAAGACTCATTATGCCTAATAGAATATATAGAACATAGAATATAAGTTGTGGTGTTTTCTTTCCAAAATGGGGTCATTTTGTGGGTAATTTGATTGTCCTGGTGCTCCAGGGACTTCAAAAATGTGATAGGTAGTCAGGAAATGAAATGTGTAATTTATTTCTTTAGAACGCCTGATCGTGCTACATGGATGTTGGGCCTCTGTATGTGGCCAGGCTGTGGAAAAGTCTCACACATGGGGTATCGCCATACTCAGGACGAATAGCAGAATGTATTTTGGGGTGTAATTGTAATTACGCCTGCACCGTTTGTGAGAAATAACTTGTAAATATGACAATTTAGTGAAGAAAAAAAATATATATATATTTCTTAATTTTCCAAAGCATTGTGGGGAAAAAAATTGCAACTTCAAAAAATTCACTATGCCTCTTAAGCCCCATACACACGATAGGACTTTGTACAAACTTTCCCTTGGATTTTTGTACAACGGGCATTGGCCAGAAGTTTGTCTTGCATACAGACGACAGGACTTTTCCAGCCAACTTTCACCAAATCACGTGTTTTTTCAGCTCTTTACCACCACCCTTTGGTCAACTTCTTTATTGTTGTCTGATATTGTGTCAATCTCGCCACTTTTATTGGTGAGATTGACACCTTGCGAGCCGGGTTCACACTGGTGCGGGGATCCGACTTGGATCCCGGCCAATGCTAGGCACTGTGGTATGAATCTTGAGGGGGAACTTCACGCCAAATTTTAAATAAAAAACCGGCATGGGTTCCCCTCCAGGGGCATACCAGGCCCTTAGATCTGGTATGGATTTTAAGAGGAACCCACTACGCCGAAAAAAACAGCGTGGGGGTCCCCCCAAAATCCATACCAGACTCTTATCCGAGCACGCAGCCCGGCCAGTCAGGAAAGGGGGTGGGGACGAGCGAGCGCCCCCCCTCCTGAGCCGTACCAGGCCGCATGCCCTCAACATGGGGGGTGGGTGCTTTGGGGGAGGGGGCGTCCTGCGGCCCCCCCACCCCAAAGCACCTTGTCCCCATGTTGATGAGGACAAGGGCCTCTTCCCGCAACCCTGGCCGTTGGTTGTCGGGGTCTACCCATTCACCTAGGGAAAAAAGTGTCAAGAAAAAAACACAGTACACAGGTTTTTAAAGTAATTTATTAGGCAGCTCCGGGGGTCTTCCGACTCCGGGGGTCTTCTTCCGACTTCGGGGGTCTTCTTCCGACTTCGGGGGTCTCTCTGGCGTCTTCTCCCGGTGTCTGGATCTTCTGCCGGCTCCTCCGCTATCTTCTGCCACTCTTTTGCTAGCGGAGAAGCGCGGACATCTGGATCGTCTTCTTCCCTCTTCTCTTCCAGAGATGTTGACACAACGCTCTCTCCGGCTGTAATGCTGTCTGTGCGCTCTGCTATGACTTTTATATAGGCTATGACCCCGCCCTCATGACATCACAGTCCCGGGGCATGCTGGGACTGTGAGGTCATAAAGGGGGAGTGGTCATGTCATCCTATGACCACGCCCCCTTATGACCTCACAGTCCCAGCATGCCCCGGGACTGTGATGTCATAGGGGGCGGGTCACCGCCTATATAAGTCATAGCAGAGCGTACAGACAGCATTACAGCCGGAGAGAGCGTCGTGTCAACATCTCTGGAAGAGAAGAGGGAAGAAGACGATCCAGATGTCCAGGCTCCTCCGCTACAAAATAGCGGCAAAAGAGCAGAAGATAGCGGAGGAGCCCGGCAGAAGGAAGAAGGCACCGGAGAAGAACCAGAGAGCACGGAGACAACACCGGAGAGAGGGAGAAGAGGCCTGAGAGACCCCCGAAGTCGGCAGAAGACCCCCGAAGTCGGAAGAAGACCCCTGGAGCTGCCTAATAAATTACTTTTAAAACCTGTGTAGTGTGTTTTTTTTTATTGACACTTTTTTCCCTAGGTGAATGGGTAGGGGTACCATGTACCCCATACTCATTCACATTGGGTGGGGGGCCGGGATCTGGGGGCCCCCTTATTAAAGGGGGCTCCCAGATTCCGATAAGCCCCCCGCCCGCAGACCCCGACAACCAATGGCCAGGGTTGTCGGGAAGAGGCGGGGACAAGGTGCTTTGGGGTGGGGGGGCCCGCAGGGTGCTCCCCTCCCCCACAGCACCCACCCCCCATATTGAGGGCATGCGGCCTGGTATGGCTCAGGAGGGGGGCACTCGCTCATCCCCACCCCCTTTCCTGACCGGCCGGGCTGCGTGCTCAGATAAGAGCCTGGTATGGATTTTGGGGGGACCCTCATGCCGTTTTTTCGGCGTAGGGGGTTCCCCTTAAAATCCATACCAGACCTAAGGGCCTGGTATGCCCCCAGAGGGGAATTCTCTCTCGTGCTCGCCGCAAGAGGAAAATGTGTTTTTCCTATTGCAGCCAGCGCAAGATGTACAGTACCCTGTCGCCGAGAACCAGCGTTATGGGTTCACGCTGGAAACATTCTCGCGGCCGCGTACTGTAGTTTGTACAAAAGTCCGATGCTTTTGTGTACACACGATCGGACTTTGCTCCATCGGACTTTTGTTGCCGGAAAGTTTGTCCATTCGCACAGCCAACAAAAGTCCGATGGAAACAGAAAAAGTTTGTCCGATGGAGCGTACACACGGTTGGATGTTGCTCCAAAACAGCTAATTTGCATGTTTGTTATCAAAAAGTCTGATCGTGTGTACGGGCCTTTACTAAATACCTCAGACTGTCTTCTTTCTAAAAAGGGGTCACTTGGGAGGTAGTTGTACTGTCCTGACATTTTAGGGCCATCAGTGCATTAGGATTGATACATATTCAATAATGCATAGCTTAGTTTGTAGACTCTATAACTTTCACACAAACCAATGATCATACACTTATCAGAATTTTTTTTTACCAAAGACATGTAGCAGAATACATTTCTACATTTCTTTTAAAACAGAAAGTAGAAAATTTTGGGGTTTTTTTTCAAAATATTTGCTCTTTTTTCGCTTATATCACAAAAAATTAAAAATGAAGTGGTGAATAAATACCACCAAAAGAAAGCTCTATTTGTGTGAACAAAATGATAACAATTTCATTTGGGTACAGTGTAGCATGACTGAGTAATTGTCATTCAAAGTGTGAGAGCACTGAAAGCTGAAAATTGGTCTGGGAAGGAAGGGGGTTAAGTGCCTAGTATTGAGGTGGTTAAAACAACACCCTACAACAGATAGACAGCAACCATCAAATGAACATCCTCTTTCAATGAAAGGGACAAAACCTCATAACAGGGGCCACGACAAAAAAAAAGGGGGGGGGGTTAGGGCGGGGCAATTTATCTTCTGTCTTCTTCTCTCCTCTGCCTGCTAGTGACGCATTTTTATTTGTCTGTCATGATCCCATAGGTGTTGGGATGGGGACATTCTGCCCCACCTTTCACCTTTATGGGATCATAGACAGAACATTCATAGTAATAAAACACACTACTGCAGCACCTGTGGTGTAATAGGCCGTGGCCCTTTATTATAGGTATAATATAATTAAATATTATTAACACTTTTAATTATAAATAACTACTTCACTTAAATTTATTAAGTACAATTTCCAACATGTATCATATATGTAATAATAAATATAGCTCAGCTATTTATAAGTTTGAGCTATTACATAACTTATTAAAACAACATCCCACACGCCAGGCATAATTAAAGAGCCTGGCACACCCAATGGGCGACAGCCAATTCAACACAGGTCTGCATATCAAGATTGAAAAGGTCTAGAGCAATGTCAGATAAATGGACATTATCATACCTGTAAAAGCCTGGCAGCCCTCCTTCTAAGACAATATGCCGGAAAGAGAAACCAGCTACAGAGGGCATAAATTTAGCCATGGCTCTATTTACGTGCTTGCAAATTTTTTCGAAGTAACGAAACTCTGAAGAAATAAGCCAAGCCAAACGAGGCACTATTTCTGAAAAAAGCAGAGTTGTATTAGGTAAAACAGCATGTAGACATTGCACATCCAATTTCATCTTAGCAATTAACTCCAAGGTATTACATTTACCTACATTGTTTCCCGATAAATGTAAAATAATAACATTAGGCATTGGCCACCTCTCATGCAAGCGAGATAAGGAGTCGCGAAGCATTCTCCATTGCATGCCTTTTCTTCCAAACCAATTAACTTTAAATGCATCAAACGCCAAACTGAGATTAGAACCATAGTTCCTACGATCGGCTCTATGCTTGGCTCAAAATACAAAAGAATGGCCGATAATCCATATATTGATAATGTGACCTGAAATTAAAAAGAGGCATTAGGTCTAACATAAGAACGAAAGCAGTTAGATTTCCATCTACCAATACTTTTAATCATCTCATCATTTAAACCAAGCTTAGCTGCTTCTGTGGCTTCTCCTATGTGGAATGAGTGAGAAGTGATATTGAGATGACCCAACTGCAGGCTCAACAAACATTTCTTCAACACTGCCTTAAATTGATAGACAGTTAAAGGTGTTCCATTCTCATGGAGAAGCAAGGAAGAAGAAACAGGCGGACATAACTGTAGATAGTTATGAACCAAATCCAAAACACAAACCCCAGATCCCATATTTTTTTAAATTTTATCCAACGTCCCTTCCCGACAGAATCAGTCTTGCTTTTTCGGAACAATATAGAAAGAGAATTAGATTCTAAATAAACATCATCAAACAAAATACCGTAGCCATCCCCAATTTTCATAGGCAATAGCTCAGAAACCCTAAAAGCCCCGAAAAAACACAAGTAAAAGGCTAACTAAATAAATAAATAATAGAGCCTCAAATGGAGAGAAACAGACATTGCTGGTAAAATCACCAATCCTAAACAGTAAATCAGGCAATATCGGCAACCTGGAGTCCGCAAGCATATGGTTCTTACGATATCCCTTTAAAGCACATTTGACAGCAAAAAATTGCATGCAGGGGGCTGAACCTGTCAAATGCTTAAAAAAGGATATCCCAGCCAATGTCTTTACTATGTACGAATAAGACGAAGACATTAAATAATCCAAAAATGACAACACCAAATCCTCAGAAAAAGAATCACGGGCCAAATTAGATGAAGCCAGAAAGGAATGCCATAAACTCAACGCTGAACAGTATGAAGACCATGTAGAAGGTGCAATGGAATTTTTAATTGCCAAAATGACTGGGGTCACACCAAAGTCCACAAATGCGGAGGTCATTCTAGACCCACTTGATCCGCCTCTGGTACCAGCCTTCGAAAGTCTTGAATCTGCCAACAGGACAAAGAATCTGCTATAATATTCTCAATTCCAGGTAAATATTCAGCTTTTAACCAAATATTAAACTTCAAACACCTAAATACAATCTGTCGTAGTACAGAAATAACAGATAGTGATTTAGACGATAAACAATTTCTAGCAAAAACTACGCCTTTATTATCCGAATGAATTAATATCCGTCTATTAACCAATTGAAAACCCCACAGATCTAGAGCCACTAAAACTGGAAATAATTCCAACAAAACATTATTAGACGTCAAACCTCTAGATTTCCACGTATCAGGCCAAACAGCAGCCAACCAATGGCCATCCCAAAATGCACCATAACCACGCGATCCAGCTGCATCAGTATGTAAATGTAAAGCTGACGCCGAACAAAAAGGAAATCGCCACACTGAACAACCATTGTACGTACGCAAAAATTCAAGCCATACCCTCAAATCTGCCACAATATCAAAAGTAACACAAACAAAATGCGATAGAGAAGAACAACCCGAAATCCCATGAAAAAGACGCTTAGAAAAAACCCTACCTATTGGCATAATCTAGAACGCAAATGCAAGTAAACCCAACAACGACTGTAATACCTTCAAACGCACCTTCGTCTGAGACATGACAAAAACTAACAACTTTTGAATGCGCAAAACTTTATCAATGGGCAGTCCAAATTCCATGGCAACTGTATCAATTTGAATGCCTATAATTCTAAACAAGAAGTGGGATAAACTGACTTTTCTTCTGCCAAAGGAACACCAAATTCTTTGCAAACAATACTAAACTCAGTGAAAAGAAACAAGCAATCATCAGATTCAGGTCTACCCACAAACAAGAAATCATCTAGATAATGTAAAACTGAATTTAAACCAGTCTTACTACGAACCACCCAATCAAGAAAGGAAGAGAATAATTCAAAATAATGGCAGGACAGAGAACACCCCATGGGGAGACAACTATCAAAATAAAACTCATCCTCAAAACGGAAACCAAGGGAATAAAATGCTGAAGAGTGTATGGGCAGTAGACAAAATGCCGATTTAATATCTGCATTAGCAAGTAAAGCCGAACCACCAACTCCTCTAATTTTATGTAAAGCATCATCGAAAGAGGCATAATGAACTGAATAACAACCGGGAACAACTTCATCATTCAACAAAAGCCCATAAGGATAAGACAAATGGTGTATGAGTCTATAAGCATTAGGTTCCTTCTTAGGTATAATTCCCAAAGGGGATACATGAAAATTAGGAAAAGGAGGATCCTGAAAAGGGCCAGCAATCCTGCCAGCACTAATCTCCTTCAATAATTTATCACGCACAATATTAGAATGCAAAACAATAGACTTGAGATTCTCAAAAATCACACAACCCGAGCCATGAAAAGAAGGCAGCATAAAACCAAACAAAAAAACATCACCTAAAATATTAGCTTTCTGACGTTCTGGGTATTGACGGAGCCATGGCAACACATTTGTGAGCCTCACTGGAGAGGTTGCTTTTGAGAAAGGGCTCTTTAGCAGATACCGACACAGTAGCAGAAGATTTTCTAAAGCAACGTGATGCCGGATGAGAACCTGCACAAAGACTACACTCGTGTTTATATCTGCACGAGTTGGGCCATTTACATTGCCCATCATTAAAGTGGAAACAAACTCCACGTCGATAATTATGCGCAGTAGGCATTTGAGGTTTAGGAAAGTGCCTTTGTGAAATCAAAAGATCAGCCATAATCCAACGTCTTTAACACCCCATTTCATTGATCTATGCACCGACAACTTTTTGCGGAATGATTCATCATATGCAAACCAAGAGAGGCTTGGAAAGTTCTCAAAAGCCTCAAGTATTCTCTCAACATGCTGGAATAAACCGCAGCATAAGTCAGGACGTTTTTCACCGAGCACACTGGAATAAATGCAAAATGCTTGCAGCCAATTGTTAAATGATCGGGGGGAGATTTATTCTTATCATCATCAAATTTATCACCATCCTTCCTATCTGGTCTAAATTCTTTATTTAAAGGGAGTAGACTCAAAATGTCTATATAATCACCCCTCCAAATCTTTTCTTTCAATGCACTATTCAGATGGAAACCCAAAGGTCACAATTCGCAGGTATTAACTTCCCGCCAGCATCTGGAATAACAGAAGAACCAGAAGCAATAGAAGGCTCAATACTAACATTCGCTGATGGTACAACCAAATCTCCCTCTGAAGGAGCAAGCCATACCTGAGCAACTTCAGAGTTTAAATTGTCATTAGTTGAAAGTACAGTTTGAGTTGCTGTAAATTTATCAATTAAATCTTGAAACAAAGAAAAAATTGCTTTTAATTGAGACACATTGTCTGACTCACCACTTGCAGGAATAGAAGCAGGGATGGATGCATTATGAGCTTCAGACAACACAGGGCGCAATGCCATTGCATCCAAATAACCAGTATTACATCCCACTTCTGTAAAATTAGCATAGTCAGAAAGATGAAAATCAACATCCTTTAAAGACTGCAAACCAGAAGTGGAGACTTATTTTCTATTTGTACAACTTTTTGAAATAGAAGTATCACTTTGAGAACCCCTTGTAATAATGTCATTACCTTTTTTCCTTTTTCCTTTATCTTCAGGTACACGACCTACAGGGGATTCGAACCGACGAGGTCTTTTCAATGTCCTATGCAGTATCTTCCAGGCCTAACTGCGTCATCACCCTGTCCATCAAGCTGAACAGCGGGCAGAGCTTTGACGCACTCAGCAGGCTGGCCCGAAGTGGCAATGGCTGAAGGCGGACCTGAGGGAGAAAAAACAGCCTGTGAGTTTGACCTGGAACCAGAATTAGGAGGAGCGGGCAGAGTATAGGAAGGCATCCCAGGTCCACAAAGCACAATACCATCCCCGCAAGCTTCAAACTCATCCACAGCCACACGGGAAACATCATTCTGGACATCGGTTAATGAAGCTGACATAAGCATAGAGAGGCAGCGACACATCCAGGCATCCCCATCCTCGGCGGCGGCGCGATCCATCATCCGGCATAGTAAGGACTCCATAGCAGCAGGTACAGCGATTTATCTTCTGTCTTCTTCTCTTCTCTGCCTGCTAGTGACGCATTTCTTTCTTTTTATATAGGATACCTGCTCGTGCTAGACAGCATTTCATTGGTTAAGAAATCAACTGCCAATCAGGTAAGCGTGTATATATATATAATATATATATATTTATTTTTATTAAACTTAAAATTTTATTTGTCTGTCATGATCCCATAAGTGTCGGGATGGGGAAATTCTGCCCCACCTTTCACCTTTATTCCTATGAACATTTTTGTGCAAATGGGGGAAAAACCAAATGTTTTTAGGCTATTTTAACTCTATTTATGCAGAATAGAGTGAATCATGAAAATACAGCATTATGACCACTAGATGGTGCTGACAAAAAAGTGTTTATTTCTTTACCCCATTGCGCCGGCCGTACGCAAATATGCGGCCTGGTCTTTAGCGCCAAGGGGTCGCATATTTGCATGAATTTCTGTGTATACACCTGTGCTGAGAGCGTGCACACACTGCGCTCTTCCAGCACAGTTACCGTCACCTAACCGAAAGTTTTCGAACCACGTGACCGACGTGACAGCCAATCACAGCAGTAACGTGATCTTAAGCCATGACATAAAACTTTTAAAGGGCCAGGAGTCGTCGGCTTTAAGAGGTTAAAGTGGGACTTCACTCAATCAACATTAACTATTTTTAATGCTTTCACTGCTATCTTTAGTAAATGGATAGGAAAGTATATCATATTTGCTTGTTTTAAACTTTTTTTTTTTTTTTTACATTTCTTCAGTTACTTCTTGGTTTCCATGCCTAGGCACATGATGTCATACATCCCAGGAGTCTTCAGGAGGGGAGAAGGAGCTTTAATGCTACATGAATCATCTGCCCTTACTCAAGATGGCCACAGCCAGAAATCTTAGGGGTATTTTTCTAAGCATGGAGACATGGATGAATGGGCGCATTTGCTTTGAATATTAAAAATTAATTACCGTAAATAAAATCTTTGGTTTGTGGTGCTCAAATGCAGTGTAGTTCCACTTTCATCATTAGCTCCAGCTAGTGGCTGCATTGCGGTGTTTTCCTGAGTCGCTCTATTCTATATGAATTAATTTAACATGGTGGGAAATAGTCTAAAAAAACTTTCACTTTTGCTTCCATTTGCACAGAACAAATGTGCATGCAGTTTCACAGGATGAGCAGCTCTGCAATTTTTTTTTAGAAATACAATCCCAAATGTCCTCATAGGAAGAGATGGGAATTATCCACAATAGGGACACAAATGCAGTAAAAACCTGACAGGCCCTAAGGCTTCACTCACACAGGTGAACTATAGCATACGCCTGTGAGCAGGCTGTGTTTGCCCGCATAAGACGCACAGGTGTTTCCACATACAGTGGGGATCGAAAGCTTGGGCACCCCAGGTAAAAATGTGTATTAATGTGCATAACGAAGCCAAGGAAAGATGAAAAAATCTCCATATGGCATCAAATTACAGATTAGACATTCTTATAATATGTCAAAAAAAGTTAGATTTTATTTCCATCATTTATACTTTCAAAATTACAGAAAACAAAAAATGGCGTCTGCAAAAGTTTGGGCACCCTGCAGAGTTAATATCTTGTACTGCCCCCTTTGGCAAGTATCACAGCTTGTAAACGCTTTTTGTAGCCAGCCAAGAGTCTTTCAATTCTTGTTTGAGGTATCTTTGCCCATTTTTCCTTACAAAAGTCTTCCAGTTCTTTGAGATTTCTGGGCTGTCTGTCACGCACTGCTCTTTTAAGGTCTATCCATAGATTTTCAATAATGTTGAGGTCAGGAGATTGTGAATGCCATGGCAAAACCTTCAGTTTACGCCTCTTGATGTAATCCCCTGTGGATTTTGAGGTGTGTTTAGGATCATTATCCATTTGTAGAAGCCATCCTCTCTTTAACTTCAGCTTTTTCACAGATGGCATCAAGTTACCATCCGAAATTTGCTGAAATTTGATTAAATCCATTTTTCCTTCTACTCGTGAAATGTTCGCTGTGCCACTGGCTGCAATACAACCCCAAAGCATGATTGATCCACCCCCATGCTTAACAGTTGGACAGAGGTTCTTTTCATTAAATTCTGTGCCCTTTCTTCTCCAAACGTACCTTTGCTCATTCCGGCCAAAAAGTTCTATTTTAACCTCATCGGTCCACAGAACTTGTTTCCAAAATGCCTCAGGTTTGTCTATATGTTCATTTACAAAGTTCAAACGCTGATTTTTGTGGTGAGGACGTAGAAGAGGTTTTCTTCTGATGACTTTTCCATGAAGACCATATTTGTACAAGTATCTCTTTATAGTGGAATAGTGTACCACAACTCCAGTGTCTGCCAGATCTTTCTGGAGGGATCGTGCAGTCAAACGTGGGTTTTGAATTGCTTTTCTCACAATCCTGCGAGCTGTTCTGTCTGATATTTTTCTTGGTCTTCCAGATCTTGCTTTAACTTCCACTGTTCCTGATGACTGCCATTTCTTAATACATTCCGAACAGAGGATATTGACATCTGAAAGCGCTTTGCTATCTTCTTATAGCCTTCTCCAGCTTTGTGAGCGTCAACTATTTTCAGTTTCATTTTTCTAGACAACTGCTTAGAAGAACCCATGGTGCTGATTGTTGGGGCAAGGTCAGATGAGTCTGGCCATTTAAAACCTTTGAGATTGACATCACCTGGTCTTTCCAGACGATGATTGAGAACAATCCATGACACTGGCAGGTCTCAGCTTTGCAAAGGGGGCAGTGCATGCTATAAATTCTGCAGGGTGCCCAAACTTTTGCAGACGCCCTTTTTTTGTTTTCTGTAATTTTGAAAGTGTAAATGATGGAAATAAAATCTAACTTTTTTTGACATATTATAAGAATGTCTAATCTGTAATTTGATGCCATTTGGAAATTTTTCCATCTTTCCTTGGCTTCGTTATGCACATTAATACACATTTTTACCTGGGGTGCCCAAACTTTCGATCCCCACTGTATCCCCATGTAGGCACTCCCATTTATTTCCATTGGGAAACAGCAGTTGCATGGACACAGCAGCTGCTTCCAATTTGACATCTGTGCTAGTGCCCTGTCCAAAACGCACACTGACTGCATTTGGGGCCGTGCACCTGCATGGACGTCAAATTAGGGTAGCGGCTATGTCTGTGCAGCCCGTGTATCCCCATTGACATCAATGGGATTGCAGAGTAAAAACGGCCCACCCACAGATGTATGCTTTAGTATACCCATGTGAACAAGACCTAACTCTTCCCCCCATTCAATGCAAACCAAAATAAAAGGTTTTGGCTGGCGTTAGGCTTTAATGAGTAATTTTGCCTTCTAATTTTTTTTGGTAGATGCTATAGAGTTTGAGAAAACCAAGTGCTTATTAACATTCAGGTTTAGGTATCATTAAACTAAATTACCTTAAGCACTACCTCTTCAGGAGATACCATCTTCCTGACTCTTGGCCAAGAGCTGCAGCACTGCGTTTTGCCAATAACATTCCTTGTGGTTCACAAGACTAATAAAGTAGATTTCGCTGCCAGAAAATTGGCACTGGATTTTTTTTTTTTTTTTTAGCACTGAGAGCAGTGCTGTACTCAATGGCTAGCCTTCACACTAACTTTCCCCAACGCACCCCTGCTAAAGGTTGCATGCTGTCTATTCTATACAAAAATCCTTATGTGTTAGCATCAAGAGGTTTTTCACTGCCAGTAAGCAGGTTAAAGCTTGCCAAGAAAGTCTGATCCTCGATATACAGAGAAAAAAAATCAGGTTAACCACTTGCTTACTGGGCACTTAAACCCCCTCCTGCCCAGACCAATTTTCAGCTTTCAGCGCTGTCGCACTTTGAATGACAATTGCGCGGTCATACAACACTGTACCCAAATGAAATTTTTTATCATTTTTTTTCCCACAAATAGAGCTTTCTTTTGGTGGTATTTAATCACAGCTGGGATTTTTATTTTTTGCTAAACAAAAAAAAAATAGGAAAAATTTTGAAAAAAAAAACATGTTTCATAGTTTGTTATAAAATTTTGCAAACAGGTAATTTTTCTTCTTCATTGATATGCGCTGATGAGGCGGCACTGGTGAGCACTGATAGGCTGCACTGATGGGCACTGATAGGCACAGTTAAGGTGGCACTGATAGGCACAGTTAAGGCAGCACTGATGGGCACAGTTAAGGCGGCACTGATAGGCACAGATAAGGCGGCACTTTTCCAGTCATGCCCCTTCGACAGAAGCCAGCTTCTGCCTGATCTACTCCAGTACACACAGGCCGAATGTCGGCCGGTTTTGACATTTGGCCCATGTGTACTAGACTTTACTTTGTTTTAAAATCCATTTAATACTGAGATTGTACAGCTGGAAGGAAAATGCTGCCAGGTGGAAAACGGAAAATTGTATCAAATAGTTACCGTAATTTTGCTTTCTTGGAGTCAATCAATGGCAGCATACATGTGATATAGCTTCACCTCTATATAAACCCACAGGGCCTATTTAAATATATAAAAGGAAAGCTAGTGCAACCTCCCCCATTCTCCGTAAAAATAGCAAAATCAAAAAAGGGAGGGTTCGTACGCTGCCATGTTTTGGCATCAGAAAAGGAAAATTTTCGTAAGTATTTGATACAATTTTACGTTTTCCTGATGCCAACATGGCAGCATATGTGATAAATAACGAGCTAAACAGGGAGGGCTAAAATGTTTTATCAAACCTCATGGACATGGAAGCCTGGACTGTCATTCTGTTGAAGTCCATTGACAAATGAGCTCCTGGATCTTCCCTTTAGCCCCTGAGACAGATGCACTGCAGGAACCAGCCCACTGCTTTGCAATGTCTCCATAGACATTTTGCATGAGCTGCCACAAACTGACCAGAGCACGTTTTGCGATTCGGCACTGCGTTGCTTTAACTGACAATTGCGCAGTCGTGCGATGTTGCACCCAAACAAAATTTACTTCCTTTTTTCCCACAAATAGAGCTTTCTTTTGGTGGTATTTGATCACCTCTGCGTTTTTTTATTTTTTGCGCTATAAACAAAAAAAGAGCGACAATTTTTAAAAATAAAGCAATTTTTTTACTTTTGCTATAATAAATATCCCCCAAAAATATATTAAAAAACAAATTTTTTTCTCAGTTTAGGCTGATATGTATTCTTCTACATATTTTTGGTAGTAATGGCGGCGATCTGTGATTTTTATCGTGACTGCGACATTATGGCAAACACACCGGACACTTTTGACACTATTTTGGGACCATTGTCATTTATACAGCGATCAGTGCTATAAAAATGCACCGATTACTGTGTAAATGACACTGGCAAGGAAGGGGTTAAATGCTAGGGGGCGATCAAGGGGTTAAGTGTGTCCTAGGGAGTGATTCTAACTGTGGGGGGGTTGGGCTACTACTCACATGACAGCGATCACTGCTCCCGATGACAGGGAGCAGTGATCTCTGTCATGTCACTAGGCAGAACAGAGCAATGCCTTGTTTACATAGGCATCTCCCTGTTCTGCGGCTCCGTGACACGATCGACGGGAGACCGGCTGACATCGAGTCCGCCAGTCCCACGGGCACGGTCACGCTGTACGCAGCGGCGCACGCCCACTAGCCCCGCCAATTAAAGGGGACGTACAGGTACGCCCATTTGCCCACTGCTGCCATTGTGCCGACGTATATCAGCGTGCAGCGGTTGGCAAGTGGTTAAAGAATTAGCCTCTATCACTTTTGTAGGCTCTTGTCTGTGTGTTTTCTGGATGACCTTGACACTCCAAGATGACAAAGCTTTCCTGTAGCTTCCTCCTCTGAACCTGCTTAATGGACACACAAACAGCCTCCTGGAGGATTTTAACAAGGAAGCGGTTTGAAGGCAGGCATTTTAGACACTTGGTACATCCAACTTGTGTAGATTAGGTGCTGTCTCTGCTGGAAAGAATGGAGCCGCCACTTTGTAAGATTAAAACAGAAGCCACAGAAAAAAAGGTGCTCAAGTAGCATAGGCACCAACTTGTCCGCTAGGAATAAGATGTAGGACTAGAGTCCTAAGTAATTGCAGATCCAATACTTTTCCCCTTTATGTTATTCCCTGAAGTTATCGAGGAATACTGCCACTTGAGTAATGTCCCACTGAGGACTGTTTTCTGATGATGCAAAAAGAGTCTTGGCAAGGAAATCCAAGACCAGAATTAAAATCCACTGGAGAATGATATTCCTCCACAGGGCAAAGTCTCAGAACTGACCTGCTGAAACGTTTCCCTGTCCAGTTTCCCTGGTGAAAGCTGAAATGGCTGAAATTTAAACCCCTATGGATTTAGGCTGAGCTCCAATTCCAGACCCATGTGAAGAAATTATAGCAACTGGGCAACCTCTGGGTTGTGAGGATCAAAATTCTGGTCAGCTGCAAAGACTGTGAACCCATTCCAGACTTCGGCGTAAATAGCGTTGTTGACATCTTTTCTGGAACCTTGTCAGGATTAAACCACTTCCAAAGTACAGCTCAAGTTCTCCAATCCTTCCCTCTCAATTTCCAGTCCAGACTGGGACAGGTGTTACGGAAACACTGGTAGCTGAAGTGCTTGGTCCAGACTGAGTTCCATGGCTAGGGTAAACCCAAGGCCTATGGGCCAATTGGGCATGCTTGCTATCAGAGTGAGACCCTCAGACAACAGTCTCCCCTGGAACATCATGACCAAATGCAGTAGAGGAAAGACATCTGCTAGGTGACTATTCCTTGGGTGAGTGAGAGCTTCCACTTCCTCCACCATTGGGTAAGGGTAGCAAGAGAGGCACCTTGTGATTTGATGGCGATGAAAACAGGTTCAGCTGAAGGAGGCCCCATATTTAAGTGGTATGGGCAAGATCTTCCGATTAAAGACCCATTTATTGGGAACCAAAAACACCTGGTGCAATAGTTCCTTTCGGCATCCTGGGTGCCCAGAAGGTACACCGTCCATGGCCCCTGAAGATTACATTTGGTCAGGGACATGTTAGTTCCACTTCTGTTGGAACCTGCCATTGGTCCAGGATAATTACCCTACTGGACGGGATTGAGTGAGGATCCCCTGACAAACCCATCACCAGAGGATCCTGCACATCTGAGGAGAAGCAATTTGAATCGGCTCAAATGCTGCCTTCTGCTTTGCAAAAAGGAACTTCTTTAGAACGTCTATAAAATCCAGTGTGTCCAGGGTAGCATGGGGATGTAAAACATCATTGTTTCCAGGAGACCTCTGCATTGGGAAGCTGACAACTGCTTTGCCCATTCTGAGAAGGAGGAGAAAAGTACAAGCTTAAGCATTGAACTGGGCCTCTGTATCAATAACTAGTCAGGTCTGCTCCAACTGTCTTGACACCTATCCAGCCAAAACATTTCAGGCTGGCCAGAAGACTTTTGAAGTAGTAGGCCACCCAAGTAATGATGGACTCAAAGCACCCCCCTTTCCTCAGCGGGGCTGCACAGAGGATATGACCTCCATAAAGGTCATCTATGAGGTGGAGAGCCCTAAAAAGGAAGACACATGAACTGGAGGTCCATCTCCCACCAAGACTCAGTTTCTTTAAATTCAACACCAGTCTCTGGTCTTCTTTGTATGAGACACAGAGGAGAATAAAATTAATTCTCTCTGGGGTAGGACTAAAGCCCCGTACACACGGGCCAAATGTTGGGAAACATTTGGCTAAAAAAAACTGCTTGTGTGTATGTCGTTCTGTCCGACAGGAGCCAGGCGTGCATGCTTGAAAAACCATCAGCTGACTGACTCCCGATCAGCGCTCTTAGCCAATGGCAGGGAACGCTCATTGGAGTGTTCTGGCAGGGGGGGCATCCCCCTGTCAGAACACAGCAGCTCAGCGGGGGAGATCGCTGGACTAAATAACCTTGCATGGTTAGTACAGCGACTCCGACCAGAATTGTCACCTGCTGGATTGCATGAAAAAAACTGTAGTGTTTACCCAGCTTTAGAATCATTCCCCATTGCAGTCATATAATATTGATGTACTCAGAGATGACATCCACCTCCTGAGCGGAATGTGCTATTCAGGCAGGATGGAGAAATGTTCTGGAGGGTGATGTCTGAAGTACCAAAAGCAACAGAGTTTTACTGTAGAAGGTGCTTACAGGTCCCAAAAAGTGGGATTTACCATCTGTGCACACAATCGGCCACCCTGGCCTCCACCACACTAGCCTCGGAGGAGGGGTCTCGTGTCAACAACACTCCTGTAGGGGATGAAGGAATTGAAAAGGATCATCACTGTGTGTCCTTCAGAAAGGTGCCCTTGTACATCCTTCCATTCGCTCTTGACGTTTTCACTTCTGGTAAAAGGATCTTTAAGTCCTGGAGTGTAGAGTGGACCAAACTAGCAGAGAGAACTCACCGGAGCTTCGACCTACTATAAGGAGGAAACCCGGACTACCGATTGCTCTTGGAATAGTGGTTTAGCGTTGGGATGTACATGTGACTTTTAAACGTGACCTATAAAGAGTGTTCGACATTCCAAGGATGTGTGCCGCTCTATGAAACCTAAACACTTATGCGGCAATCAAGAACTGACTGCAAGCACTATCCATCTCTACAGCAAACTGAGGAAACCCAGTGTTGAGCAGCGTTGAGTCTCTTGGAATAGTCACTTCTGATCAGGGTATAAACTTATCATACAGGACCTTATGACCACCTTATGCCTGAGGACTGGTTTGTCGACCAAGGACTGAGCTTTATAGCCCTCTTCAGTGTCACTGAATGCAGCACTGCCTTAGGGGAACATTGATAACAACACAAAACAGATTACAGCGCACACATACAAAAATTACATTTATCCTGCAAGGCTAGTTAAAAACACCTGAACATATTCAATAATACAGGGGTTTGCTCACACTATATGGTCATATAGTGCTAAGCCCACTTACTGCGACAAAGTACCCCTAATTGGTGGGTCCTACCCTAGCAATGGAATGAAAGAACCTGTGTCTCAACCATGGGAGATAAACTCCTCTATGAGGGATTCCTCCTATGCACTGGTGGCCACCAATAAGACTAATCATTACCTCTTATTAGTGGCCACCAGTGCAAAGGAGGAATCCCTTCAGTTCTCCCACATAGAGGAGTTTATCTCCCATAGTTGAGACACAGGTTCTTTTGTTCTATTACTAGGGTAGGACCCACTAATTCGGGGTACTTTGTCGCAGTAAGTGGGCTTAGCGCTATATTACCATATAGTATGACCAAACCTCCGTATTATTGAATATGTTCAGGTGTTTTTAACTAGCCTTGCAGGATAAATGTAATTTTTGTATGTGTGTGCTCACTGTGCTGTAATTTGTTTTGTACTGTTTTTGGTCTTATAGCAGCACCATCTTGAATGTAAAGCATTTTAGGGTGTGCCCCCAAGTATGTTTTTGTATATTGCATGGACCCTGACCAGGTCTCTTGGCTGGAACCCCCCGTCCCCCTCTTCACTACCTCTTATTAGTGGCCACCATTGCATAGGAGGAATCCCTTCAGATCTCTCACATAGAGGAGTTTATCTCCCATGGTTGAGACACAGGTTCTTTCATTCTATTACTAGGGTAGGACCCACTAATTCGGGGTACTTTGTCACAGTAAGTGGGCTTAGCACTATATGACCATATAGTGTGACCAAACCCCCGTATTATTGAATATGTTCAGGTGTTTTTAACTAGCCTTGCAGGATAAATGTCATTTTTGTATGTGTGCACTGTAATATGTTCTGTACTGTTTTTGGTCTTATAGCAGCACCATCTTGAATGTAAAGCATTTTAGGGTGTGCCCCCAAGTATGTTTTTGTACATTGATAACAACAAACGCTACTTCATCCACAAAATCCGCCGAGCACTTAGTGTTACTAAAGTCATATTTTTTTAAATTAAAAAATAACAAACATGTTATACTTACCTGCTCTGTGCAGTGGTATTGCACAGAGTGGCCCCTATCCTCCTCTTCTGGGGTTCCCGGCGGCGATCTTGGCTCCTCCTCTTCTTTTTAGGACTACCATAGCCAGCCGCTGGCTATAGGGAGAGAGTAGTCTGCACGCTCCCGACTTGTGTGTCTATGGACTTAGGCCCGCCCCCCACTTCCTCTTCACTGCATCCGATTGCATTAAGGTAAAAAAACGTTTTTAGGTTTAGTAACACTCTAAGTTCACCAAGAGCACTAATAATCTGCTCTTTCAGCAATTCGTGGGTGATGGTGACCTCGCGATTCTGGGTACCAACTATATTACACTTGCCACGCAGTCCTGCAATTATTGGTTTACAAGAGTTCCGTGCCTCTCTCTCAGATATCCATCAATTTATTGATCGGGGACACAGCCAACAGAGACTGAATCTTCACCCCAGATGATGTCCCATAGGACGAAACGCATCGGGATGGACTACTGATGCCACTGATACTGCCATTGTTTTTATCAAAGCGCTTTTTTATCTTCAGAAATGTGAGTGATATTCTTTTATTTCAATAAATATGTCATGAGTTTTTAGGGAATTACGCTATGTGCTCCCCTGTTTCCTTTTTCTATACACCACTGATGTTTTTGGGCAAACTCTTTTAAACACATCATTGGAAGTTTCTCTGATCCCTCGGAACCTGTGTCTTTTGCGGCAGCTGCCTTCCGGGACCACCATTTACAAGCTTGATTGACCCAGTGTGTGTACACCCATCTGTGTCCAATCCCTCTGGTAAGCCTCTAAGAATATAAGGTGATGGATCTTCTATCAATTTTTTCACCATAGTCACTGTATATTATCTTCACTTTATTTGGATCACTTCCAGCATTTTCTTTTATGGACTACTACAACGTGATTGTGATTACTATATATGTCATCCAGGACAATTCCATTATCTAATGACTTTTCACTTATATCAATATTGTGTACACACCACGTCTTTGGCTTTATATATTATTTTATTTTTTTCTAGTTTTATGATTTTTGCATGATGTTTGCACAGTCGCTGTTAAAATAAATTTATTATTTTCAGTGTATATCTGAGATTCTCATATTTTTTGCGTTGCACTTTTTATACGTTGAACTCGGGAGTGCGCCCGCAAGGTAATCCCCCAGGAGAGCGCTTCACCTAGGGGATTATACGATGTGGGGAGGAGCTACCAGCGCCGCTGGGGGACCCCAGAAGTCGAGGATCGGGGCCACTCTGTTCAAAACTAACTGCACAGTGGAGGTAAGTATGACATGTTTGGTTTTTTTTTGTTTTAAAAAGCGAAGCCTTACAATCATATTAACTGCCCTTATGAATGACTGGACCCAAGAGACACTGTAAACCTGCTTAGCCTTTCAAGGAGGCCAATTGACCTTCTTTTACCACTGGTGAAGCCAGGTGTAAGGCAGGGGTGATTTGCTTGAAAAAAGGTACCCTTAGAGCTGGGAATAAAGATGGCTGTCATGGGCTTGGGGCCTGTTAACTGTGATGCCTGAACTCATCTGCAGGGCTACATCCTTGACGTTGTGCCCAGAGTCTGCTGGCATAGGTGGCTGGAGAACTCAGAGACTCACTAACTACTTACTGGCTCATAACATCCTTTGTCCTTAGAGAGATCTCTGCAGTAATATCCACAGCCATGTTAGTCTGGTAATAGATCCGCGGTGTAGGCCCAGCAGGAAGGAGGAATACCAACACTCTCTGGTAACCTTCTACACCTGGGCGAGACCTGCGGGGCTGGATGAACTGCTGTACGCACTGGACTTGTCATGACATGGCAACCCTCTTTTAGCTTGACCTTAAGCGAGAGCGGCCTAGGTTGCACCAGAAGACGAAGGCCAGGCTCATGGAAAGGCACTCTTTTTCCTCTTCTTACCAGATTGATGGTCCGTACCTGAGCACATGGAGGTCCTGGCTATATGGCAGAAAGTTCCCTTTGGAGCAAGGATGTCAGCACTGCACAGAAAGAAAAAAGGAGACTCGGAGAAAGAAGCAAACAGATCATAGACATGTGCCAAAACCACCTTCCTCTTCCCCCAGTCACCTGCAGCATAAGCAAGGGAAAACAAAAGATGTTTTTAGTGAAAAACCCACCACATACGAGAGCCTAGACATGCCTGAACAAAGATGGCCACCACATGAGGCCCCCTGCACAGTGCATGCATGGACGAAAAAGTCGCCCCTGAGACCAGGAACAGCCATAAAACCTGAGAGAACAGCAATATTCTCCTGCGCTCAAGAGTAATGTAATAGTGATAGGTGTTGTGACAGACTCACCGGGACAGAGGCTTTTGGAGGGGACTGAAGGTGAGCCACTTGCCTACAGATTATGGGCCCTGGCATTTGGGGTACCCTTGATGTGTTGTTACTTTGGCTTCGGGTCCTTGTCCCCCAGGACACACAGACTCTGAGGACCCTGTATTTGCCATATTAGCAATAGTGACTGAGTCATACTGTTGGAACACATACTGTGAGGAGATGCTAATATCAACTCCACTCACCTGTCTGATGTCTGCTATAATGTGTTTAATGTAAATGAGCCTAGTCTGGCTTACCACAGGTTCTAAGGGTATTCCACACATTGTTGTTTGTTCTAATTAACCCTGTGTTGATGTTTATGGTAATGTGTGTTGAATAGTCAATGCGCGAGGAGACGTAGTCAGCTAGTCTGGGTAAATGATTTAGTAAACTAGCTCATGTTAATTAGGTTACAGTTGTATTGTTAGAGTAATATGAGCAGGAGGGGGTAACCCCCTCTAACGTCATATAAAATCTTGTAATTTTGATTCTAAATAAACAGTCCATGTTAGCATCTAAGCAAGTCTCGCCTTGTTTTATGCTTGGGAGCGGTTGGAATATCTGATATCTGTATCCAGACTGGGAGGAAGTGGTATACTGACGGAAGCACTCAAGCGGAGTGTGGGACGTTCCGTGACAGGTGTAACACAGGTTCTAGGTGGCTCCAATGAAAGAACAGGCTTTGCTGCCCTCTAGGGGTCAGGAAAAAAACCCCAGTGGAACACTGTAAGAACAAAGTAGAGCGAGCGCACCAGCCTTGTGCATTACCCAAGTAGTATCTTTAATCGTGGATAAAAAAATATATACTCACAAACAACAGATAAAAGTGTATCAAAGTCCATAGCAGACATGAATTGTTTGTGAGTATAATTTTTTTTATCCACTATTAAAGATACCAGTTGGGTAATGCACAAGGCTGAGCCACAAAACCTGGATCGGATCGTGCATGCATGTTGGTCAAAGGAAAAGCCATAGGTGAAAGGAAAAAACTGCAGACAAAAGAGAAAAAACCCAATTTACTCCCACAAAGGAAAAATGACGAAGCGTAATGAAGGTAGAGGCAAGGGAGGAAAAACAAAAAGGGATAGCGCGAACCTGTGGGAGAAAAGAAAAGGCACCACTAACTCCAGCACTAGGATTCAGCTCAGGTGTGCAGAGAAACACATGCAGCATGGTCTCCAGCAACCAAAAACCAGCTCAGGTGCACCACATGAGGTTCTGATGTCTTTAGTTAGAGAACTTCTCAGCCCCAAAAGACCACCAGAAGGAGCTCCCCACCTTTGTTGGTGCATTTAGCAAGCTAAGATGTAGAACTGCACCTGGGAGAGGCTGAACCTAGGCGGACTCCCACTCAGTTGGCAGGTAGGGACTTATCGCAACATCATGGTCTTGCAGTTGTAGATCCCAGGAGCAAGTGTGCTTCTGGGTAATAAACCTGTGCAGTGCACTCTCCTTCACCCTGTATAAACAGAGTCCTGCACATGCATGGACTTTGGCATTTGCTTTTATTGTCTGTCAAGCAATGAGGGTTCCTTACCATAAAGCCTATAGAAGCCTAGAGAGATGGAATACTCTGCATATTTATGCAATAATACAGGTTTATTCCATTTACATCATTGCTCTGATATTACAAAGTCTGTTTTATAAAAACACTCCATTTGTCAAGGGATCAGTGATGAAATACTGACAGTGTACTGATTCATCTTAGTTCTGTACAATACAAAAGCGCAGTTACCTTGAACCAATTCTACCTACACAATTTTCTGAAAGCCGAGAAGGACAGTATGCGTGTAACATTTACTTGAATCACAACAAAGGTTTTCATTCTTCACAAGCCTGCTGTTTGTGTTTAAGAACGTACAGTTGGTGTCAACCAAACTAGATACTGTATGAACTATCTTCTGTGTGACTCTTACCCTCAAGCATTTGTAGCTTAGTGTTATGACATTACCATAAGGAGAACTATAGTCATGGGGTAAACAAAATCAGCTCTTAGCTGATATGATTTTTGCATATTATTAAAGAAGAACTTTACTCCTTTCCCTGTCTCCATCCCATCCCTTACCTGGCATGCTGGGTTCTCTTAAATAAACCTACTGACCTACCCAGTGGATTCAATGTTATCCTGCAGCGAACCAGCCAGTGTCTCGTGCTGCCATCTTGGTCCTCTGCGGTTAGCTGCTTCTTCCCAGTTTCAGGCAGCCCTGAATGGGCTTCCATTACCTAGTGGAGCTGCTGGATAATTGGGGGAGGGGGGGAGCCATGCTTTAAGTCAGTTTGTGGAGTAAATTTCAGCTTTACATATACATATGTAAACCAGGTCACTAAAGCCGGGGATACACAGTTTGGATCTCGGCCAGTTTGGCAGGAACTGGCCGAAATTTGAACTGTTAATGGGCAAGCTGAATGTACCAAGTTGATCGATAAAGCAACTTGGGTACAACTAGCCTGCTCTATTGTCTTTCAATTATTGCTATAGCTGCTAGCAGTGGCGTCTCCAGCTTTCAAATTTAGGGGGGGCACATGGGGGGACAGGGACAAAAGTAGGGGGCAACTATAAAATGCATATAAATATATATATATATATATATATATATATATATATATATATATATATATATATACTGGGGCCCTTTACTACGACCCCACAACGGGCCCTTTCACATGTTCTGCAGTGAGCTCCCTTCCTACTGTATTGGGGCCCCCCAGGGTGGCAGAAAACAAGAGATATATGTCACCAGCATACCAAGAAAATATAAGGATCCAAAGCAGTGGGAGAACTATCAGGGTTGCAAAGGTTGTCTTGCCACCGGGCCCTGGTGTTCTGCCACTGTGGGGTTCCCCAGCCTCCTCTTGCTGTCCTGCCCCTGCTATTGACAGCGCTGGTCTGGCATCTCTTGGAATTTACAGGCTGGTTCTCCTGTCCTAAGGACGGGAGAAATCAGTCTGTTTTTTCAGTAACTGAGAGTCCTGGTGGAGTCCTTCCTGCAACTCGCTCTTCTCCCTGACAATGAGGATGCAGGTGAAGGAGCAGATCGGGCGGCCGTGGTTGTGTGAGCACTCACATTATGCAGTGTCAGTGAGCAGAGGGAGGGGGGAGGAATCACCCGCAGGAGCTGACTGGGGACTCTCTCCCTCTTAGACATTGATTTTTTTGTAAAAAAAAAAAAAAAATTTTTTTTTGGGGGGGGCACATGGTGGGGCACAGCATAATGTTGGGGGGGTCAGGGCCCCCTCTGGCCCCCCCCCCTAGGGACGCCATTGGCTGCTAGTGATAATCACTGTCTTCTCCTGGCAGGGACAGCTTACCCCCCACCCACCCCGCCAGACAATTGCTCGGCAGGAGGGATTCCCCTGTCAGCACTGTGTTGATGGGGGAATCGTGCAAATTTCTTTCCTGAAACCCTAGGTTGCAGAAAAGAAATTAGCACCATGTATGGCCTGCCTAAATCCTCAGAAGAGCATTACCATGGTATTCTAATTTTTAAACTAATTTTCAATATTTCTAAATCTTCAGCTTTCATTAAAATAATAATACATGCCAAGGTTCCTTGTTCAGGCACTTACTGTTATTGGGTGACGACACTCCCAAATGCCCCTTTCTCCCAATCGTGCTCCTGAATTGTCCCCCTGTCTGATGGACTTCTACAAGTTGCCGTTTCAACACACATTATGTAGACATTGTTCACTATTGTCTCCATCAGGAAACCCATCCTGAGAAATGTCATGCAGCCATTGCGAGTACAAACAAAAAAGGCAGAGGCTGCAGAAGATCAACACTGAGATGCAACCAAGGATAAAAAAACTGAAAAAATGGCAGTTGTTTATGACACACACACTTTAGCAAACCACAGGACAATCAGTAAGGCTCCATTCACACCTAAGTGTAGTGCAGTGACAGCTGCTGCACCGCGTTTTTTTTAACTTTGTATTTTTTTGTGTCGCGTTTTTGGAATGACACACTGTCATGGTTATGCTATAGAGTTTGTCTGTCAGCTTACCTGTCTTCATGTGTTCATCTCTAGAGACCAGCTGACCCTCACTTGACTGCTTTTATAATCTCTCCTCTAGCATGGCTCCACCCCAGCTCCTATCAGAGAACCCTATATTAACCTGTGCACTGCAAGCCAGCAGTGCTGATCAACCATTGTGTGTTAGCTTTCGTGTGTACTTGCTGTGTTTCCTGCGTCTGATTCCAGTTACCGACTTTGGCCTGTTCTCGTCTTTCCCTGTCTGCTTGTGACCCTGACCTTTGGTGTGTTATGTTTATCCTTATCTGCTTGTCGCCCTGACATTTGGCTTATTCCTTACTTTCCTTGTTCCAGCCTGCTGCCTCCTTCCACTTCTCCTGTAGTCTGCCGTGAGCTGTGAGACCCTGGGGGCCGCGACCTGGAGCCAGACTGCAGCTCAGTCCATCCTCACCACTAGGGGCTCTGGTGAACACCTGCTGGCTCTTAGACTCCGCGCCCTGGGGAATCTATGCTCTAGCTCCCAGTGGGATCTGTGTTAGTGATCCAGTAGATCTGCTTCCTGAACCTCCCAGGGTTCAATCCGCAGCAGTCAGTCCTAAGGTCCACTACCTAGTGGTGCACTTCTGACTCCTACAGAGTGCATCTGTCACCTAGCCTCAAGGTGACCTGACAGTTTGATCAGCCATGGACTTAGTTCGCAGACTTGAGACCCAGGAATCGCATCAGACTCAGGTGATGCGATTCCTTCAGGATTTGGCATCCCGTTTTGAACAGGTTCAGGCCTCATTAGGACCCCTGGTTCAACAAACTCAACCGCTATCTGCTGCTGCACCTATCGCACCAGTCGCAGCCACACATTCATTACAACTGCCAGCTCCGGCCCATTTCTCTGGGGACTCCAAGGCTTTCAGGGGGTTCCTTAGCCAGTGCACAATTCATTTTGAACTTCAGCCCCAAAACTTCCTGTCCGATTGGGCGAAATTAGCCTATATTATATCCCTCCTGTCCGGCGAGGCGCTAGCTTGGGCTGCCCCTCTGCGGGAACTGAATGATCCAGTGTTTTCTAGCCTGTCTGATTTCTTTAAACTTTTTTGGAATATCTTCGAGGAACCGGGTCATGTCTCCTCAGTGGCTAGCACTCTTTTACGTCTCCATCAAGAGTCCGCTTCTGTGGGACAGTATGCTCTTCAGTTCCGTATCCTCACAGCTGAATTAAGCTGAAATAATGAGGCCCTAGTTGCAACCTTTTTACATGGCCTCTCTGATAGAGTGAAGGATGAATTAGCAGGAAGATCCTACTGATCTGGATGGTGTCATCACCTTGTGTAACCAGATCGATATTCGCTTTCAGAAGAGGGCCCTGGAAAAAGGACACCAGCACTCTCCGTTCCTTAGGCAGTCTGAGCCCCCAGTCCCTTCTCTTCGATCCGAGGAGCACCCCCTGCCCGCTGAGGAACCTATGCACCTGGGCTGGACCAAGTTGTCTCCTGAAGAACGCGCTAGGCGCAGAACTCTGGGTCTGTGCCTCTATTGTGGGGCCAAAGGTCATTTTTGTGACATTTTGTTCTCTTCGTCTGGAAAAACGCTCAGGGCTAATACATCTGGAAGGTGGAGTATTAGACCCTGAAATATCACCTTCACCTTCTCGTCTTCTTCTTTCTGTGTTCCTTCATGTCGGCGCTTCCCCTCGTTCGGTCTCGGCACATCTGGATTCCGGAGCCGCTGGCAATTTCATGGATTGGGAAACTGCATCTTCCATAAGACTTGCCCTTTTGCCCCTTTCAACACCATTGGTGGTCTTGGCGATTGATAGCACTGTTCTCCCAGGGGGTCCTATCGGCTTCCAGACCCTCCCTGTTAAGATGTCGGTAGGGACACTCCACCAGGAATGGATATCCTTCCTTGTCTTACCTAAGGCTTCATCTCCTATCATATTAGGTCTTCCTTGGTTACGGTTCCATTCTCCACACGTTGACTGGACTGCTGGACGGATCCTGGCTAGGGGTTCCTCCTGTTCCTCTTCCTGCCTACTCAAGGTTACCCCAAAAGAGAAACTTCCTGTTGCCACAATCCCAGTATCTCCTGCTCTTCCGGCTGCATATAGCGATTCCTGGAATGTCTCCTGCAATAGTCGGGCTGAGGCACTCTCTGGGTCATGTGGCACTCTGGATGAGGAGCCCACCTAAGAACTTGAGCCGTTCATTCACTCCAGTTTGCATGGTCGTTTACCTTTGCCTGTTCCTGGACCCCCTTGGACGCACACCCAGGCTGACTCGTCCACCAGTTCCACAGTCGCTACGCCCTGTGATGCGATTCTGGTGGTTGCTGCACCTGGCAATGCTATTCAATCGGCCTCTGCACCAGTTCAGCCTATGCCCAGTGAAGCTATCCAGCTTGACTTCTGTGGCACATCACTTTCTATCCAACCTGGTCTCAGGGATCCACTGATTTCTGCCCAGTCTGCTGATCCTGTGCTGGATGTCCAGCTGATCTTTAAGGGTCTGGTGGACCCTGCTCAGACTCATGATGGTCTTCTTATGCCTTTACCCATTCCTAAGAAGCCTTTAGCCCCAATAAGTCCTCTTGTCCTCTCCTTACCTCGGTTTCGGTCTCTGAGGATAATCTTAAGTACGAGGTTAGTCAAGTTCTGGATTCCCGGCACCATAGAGGCATTCTTCAGTACCTCGTACATTGGGAAGGGTTTGGTCCTGAGGAGAGGTCTTGGATCACTGCATCTGAGATCTTTGCGCCTCATCTGTTGAGGAGGTTTCATCTGGAGATTCCCTTTAAACCAGGGCCCAGGCGGGGGAGGGGGAGGCCTCATAAGAGGGGGGTACTGTCATGGTTATGCAATAGAGTTTGTCTGTCAGCTTACCTGTCTCCATGTGTTCATCTCTAGACACCAGCTGACCCTCACCTGGCTCCACCCCAGCTCCTGTCAGGGAACCCTATAATAACCTGTGCACTGCAAGCCAGCAGTGCTGATCAACCATTGTGTGTTAGCTTTCATGTGTACTTGCTGTGTTTCCTACGTCTGATTCCAGTTACCGACTTTGGCCTGTTCTCGACTTTCCCTGTCTGCTTGTGACCCTGACCTTTGGCATGTTATGTTTATCCTTGTCTGCTAGTCGCCCTGACATTTGGCTTATTCCTTACTTTCCTTGTTCCAGCCTGCTGCCTCCTTTCTTTTCTCCTGTAGTCTACCGTGAGCATGAGCTGTGAGACCCTGGGAGCCGCGACCTAGAGCCAGACTGCAGCTCAGTCCATCCTCACTACTAGGGGCTCTGGTGAACACCTGCTGGCTCTTAGACTCCGTGCCCTGGGGAATCTATGCTCTAGCTCCCAGTGGGATCTGTGTTAGTGATCCAGTAGACCTGCTTCCTGAACCTCCCAGGGTTCAATCCGCAGCAGTCAGTCCTAGAGTCCACTACCTAGCGGTGCACTCCTGATTCCTACAGAGTGCATCTGTCACCTAGCCTCAAGGTGACCTGACACACCATTTATTTCAGTGGGCATCCTTCTGCTCCAAAGAAGCTCATGTACCAAATCTTGGCACAGAGCCAGGAGCATTTGCTGTTGCAACTTTTGCCGCTGTTTTGATGGCACAGCAAAATAGCATCGTGTGTGGGGTGCCATTAAGAAATAATGGCATCGCAAACACCTCCCATGTTCTTCCGTGATTTTGGAATCGTGGGCAGAATCTCGTGATTCCAGTACGTTTAGATGTGAACGGGGCCTTAGGGTTTACATCTGCTTTAACCAACATATTGTGAGCTGCAGCAATACCTGTTATAAATGGTACAATGAAGGCAACTTCTTCTAATTAAAGGATATCAATAGCAAGAACTTGTGTTTGAAGTTGTAGATGTCAGTAATGTCTACTATACAGTATTCTGTGACATCAACAAAAAATGGCAAGCCCAGTTCAACCAGAAAGTGGTGCGGGAAACCTGAGTTTTGTGGCTGTTTAGTGTACTGCAGATGCGATCTGCGACAGGTGTCAATAGTATATCAATGACACCCCAATCGCAGGTCAAAAACGTAGTGCATTTGCCTGCATCGGATCGTATGGTACAAAAGTACCATGCGATCTGGTTGCAGTGTATCTAAAAGTAGTGTATTCACTACTTTTGGTGCAGTGCAAATTTAGTCCATTCAAAGTGGATAGGCTGAAATCAGACCGCATAGAACTGCATGTCCGATTCCTGTGTGGGCATGGTATGAACCGACCATCAAGGTTTGTTTCCTTCAATGTGGATTTGAACTCAAATATTGAAGATTTGCTGTTATGAGGAACATTTAGAAATGGTTACCTTTTTTCTTGAATTCCTCTTTAAAAAAGTTGTACTAGTACGTGAGTGCTACTAGGCATCCCTGTGCCTAGAGCCTCAGATTTGCATATCTGCAGTGTGAGATTTAAGGCACTGCTGCCTGACTGTTAAGCTGGCCATAGATGGGTAGAATTTCAAATGGAAATTCTTGGTAAAAGAATGTTCTAAGAAGTTTGTTAGTTCTTCTAATTAATGGGTTAAATCAACATTAATTTTCAGCAAGAAAGTTCGAAGGAGCAGGATGGAAAATTTTCTCGAACTAACAAATTTTTAACAGTGTATGTGGTTTTTGTTCAGTAAAGTGTATTCATTCCAAAATCAAATGTAAAAAGCTAAATTAAATCTTTCAAATAACATTTGAATGTACTGAGAATTTATACAAATTTTCCAAATAATTTTCATTAGAAATTCTATCGATCTATGGCAAGCTTAAAGCCTAGTACACGTTATTAGAAAATCGGAAAAAAATATCTATAATCAAAACAATCATTCAATTTTCTGTTCTTTAGTATACTGCTTTTGAGAGCCGATGTTGACTGTTCAGATGAAAATTTCTAAAGGGGCATGCTGGAAAATGTTTCTCATTAGAACTAACAATTTTTGTTTCATTATTACAGTATTCGTCTGTAAAAAAAATAAAATAAGCAAGACCGCGCATGTTAAAAAACAAATCACAACCTGGAAGGAGATGGAAACGGCAGCGGAAATAGTTTTCGCAAACAAGAAAGAATGATCGCATACAGGGTAATAAAAGATTTTTCTTATGAGATATAAACTAAAATTTCTGTGATAGTGATAAGTGAATAACAGTATACAGTTTACCAGTATTAGAATTATTTCTTGGAATGTAGTCCATTACATCTGGAATGTAGTTTGTTGTAGCAATCTGATCGTATATATCGAACAAAGAGACGTATGAACAATGAATGAAAACTCTTTGGCACTCCAAACATATGTCTCTGTAAGGCTTAGCTAAAAGAATGGTCACACGCACATTACACCACTTCTGATTCTACGCTGGAATGTAGCTAAGTATGAGGGAAGCTTTCCTCTGTCGTTCAAGAATTTTTATACCATTATTGTCATTCTCATTTCAGCATGGTTTGAACATTTGGGGTAAATTAGATATTTGTCAAATTTTTTAATAATGAGTACTAGGTTTTAAGTCTGTAGCACTACCCCCGTAGAAACCACTGATTAGGATGGGTCCTCTGTTCTTTGCCTTGACCTTTTCAAGATCTCAGCCCCAACATACCAGGTTGAGTGTACAAATATACAATATCACAGGAAATCATTGAAAGTAATACTTAGTACCCAACTTATTCGTGCTTTATCAAAGAAAATAGGTGCTAAACCAGGCAGTAATGGCAAATTTAATATATTGTCACAGAATATGGTTGTTAACTAGACAAGCATAAAATGGATTAACAATGGTAATACCACAAGGACCACCATAAGGACTATGCATAAGGTGACATATGGCATCCAGATAAGCAAAAACACTAGCAAGGCCAAATCAAGTGCATCAATGAGTAGTAGTTAAGTTTACTCTACTGAGTGCTGGAACTATACTGGCAGAGTGCATTTATGATGGCAATGCTAGTCATAGACCAACTGGGTATGCATTGTCCAAAAAAAAGGAGAATGGTAAGGGAGGGGAACAAAGGGGATTGCAGAATAGTTATTATGGGAGTGGCAGTCAATTGAGAAGTTCTTCCCTCCAGCTAGCATTGGGAACCGACTTTTGTGCACTTAACGACAGTCCAGTTAACCTGCATACACTATAGGTGCAGTATTGTTTTGGCACATGTGCAAGGTTGAAGTGGTTCAAATGCCGTAAAGCACATGTGTCGAACACAAGGCCTGTGAGCTGAATCTGGCCCTCCAGGCCATTTCATGTGACCCTTGCACCTCTCCAGCAGCTGGGGCACCC
The DNA here is from genome assembly GCF_042186555.1 of Aquarana catesbeiana. Classification (NCBI taxonomy): domain Eukaryota; kingdom Metazoa; phylum Chordata; class Amphibia; order Anura; family Ranidae; genus Aquarana; species Aquarana catesbeiana. Next base: position 88,595,204 of record NC_133336.1, read on the forward strand.
CCTCCATCTCCACCCCCCACCTTGTCTCAGAAATCGGCAGCAGAGAGGGAGACAGAACTCCTACAGATCATGCACGTCTCTGTGCAGCCACATCATGCCTTTATCTCTGCCCCCCCTGGTCGCAGCATTCAGCAGACTCAGGCAGTTGACTCGCACCCTCCTCTGGTCCTCTTCCAGACCCGCACTTTCTGCTTCCCAGTTCCTATCCCAGCTTCTTCCAGGCAGCAGGTAAGTGGGGTGCGCTGTGATGTAAGGGAGGTTTGGGGAGTCTTGACTTCTTATGGTGGGGGGGGGCTTTTGACATCTGATGTAAGGGAGAGTGGGGTTATCTGGACTTCTAGTCTTTCAGATACTACCGACCCTTTGAGGACAACCATAATGCTGATGCGGCGGAGATGAAATTGAATTTGACACCCCTGCTGTAAAGGGTTAGTATAATGTGGTATAGGTGAAGTCTGGGTTTAGAATACGTGAGGTACTGATTGGGTACATTTGGTGTCCTGCTCTCAGTGGCTCAGTCCCTGCTAGCAGTATCAGCAAGGGGTGAATAGCCCTCTCACCAGTTCTCAGGATGCTGCTGTGAGCTCTCACTGTAGAAGGGGGGCCCACTCGGTCTCTCCCCAAAAGCCTCATGTGATCAGCAGTGAGAAGCAGAGGGTGAGTGGACACTTCAGTCTCCCTGTAGCAGTGGTGCTGTTATGTGGGCAGTGCTGCGCTGCCCTTGGGTGCCCTCACTCCCAGTCTGAGGCTTGGATCATCGCTGATATGGTCTCCTGCTGGCAGGTTAATAGCCAGAGGTGCTCTCTCTCTAATTCCCTTGTGCCAAAAGGAAGAACTTTCCTGGGTAGTTTAATAAATATCACCTCTCCACTCCTCCTACTGCACAGTGCATATTGGGATCTATAGTATAAGGAGTCCACTGGCCCCATTATATTGCTGCCGTCTCAAACTACTACTCCCACGATTGCCAGTACTCTGCATCGAAGTTTATAGAGTTACTTGGCTTTAGTTCTACCCTGCAAAACCCTGCCTCTACAAAGATGGCTGCCTCCATCAGAGACAAATGCAGAAGGCATGGTAAGTCTGCAATGAGAAAAGATCACATGCAGGAAGACCAGGCAATACTGGCGACTAGTCCTTTACCCGTGCCTGCCTTTTGCTGGGGCTACGACTGTTAGGACCTGGATCTTAAGCTGTTTTATTTCATTATCTTAGGTGGCTGGCTTGATTCACAAAGCATAATGCCTGACTGAAGAAGCTCACATATACCAGGGGGCACAGGGAGCACCCTGGGAAGAATCCAATTGTTCAAAATCAAAACCACAATAATCATCTTGGAGGCCAGAAATTTAAGCTTATTACTCCTTAATCACAATGACACAATGAGGTTAATTTACTAGAGGCAAATTATTCTAGAGCTTTGTGAATGAGGTGAAGCTTCACTTTGCAAAAAACATCCAATCACATGTAGGGAAAATAAAAAAAACATGTTTGCTCATGATTGGATGATGGATGTCAGCAAAGCTTCAACCTCATTCACTAAGCTCTGGGGGAAATTCCCTTGCAAAGTGGGTGGTCTGTTTGCCTTTATTAAATCAATCCCACTATGTTTCAGGCAATGTTTTTTCCAGGATCACAATAACCCCCCTTCATCAGGGCTTTATATTAGACGGGGTGACAGGTCTCTAAGGGATTGAAAGGTTGAGAGACTACATAACCTGAAATAAGGAAATGCTTCAACAGTCAGGTGTGGTGAACCCAAAATGCATTGAACCTTGTGTCACCTCGATTTTGGGATTAAAGAGTTCTGTCCTCTTTAAGCCCAAAATGATGCAGAATATTTTTTCTTTCAAACCACACACTGAAAAGTTATACGCTTTCAGCAGTAATTGTTGACTCTTTTTCCTTGAGCAGTGAGCTATCGGTACCACTGAATTCTCATCAGAGGTTTTTACAGAGATACTTTATTTGTGTATTTTACATGTAAGGGACTTTAAAGGTGCCTATTCTGACTCTGATTGTTGTGAAGTGAATTATCCCTTGTGAGACCTCTATGCCTGGCCTGTATAAGATATAATCACTGAGGACAATCCTCATCAGATAGTTTGAACTCATCAAATACTGATTCCATCAACAAAGGTGCTTTTATTCTGAACATCAGGTTACAGCAGATGACAGGATACAAACAGATGAATCAGATGAATAGATTGTAGTATTTATGCGGTCAAAAGATGATATTGTCTGTAGCTTACTATGCAGAATACATGTGCCCTGCTACATGTGGCAATAAGTCCCATGCGCCATTGGATTCTTTCAGCTTGCTGGTCCTTAAGCAGAACAAGATCTCCAACTTGTATGTTATGGTTCAACTGTTGCCATTTCCTGCATCCTTGCAGAGTAGAAAGATACTCCATCTTCCAACGATTCCAGAAGCAGTTGGCGAGGAGTTGTACTCATTTCCACTGGTCATAGCACAGATTTCCTGCTTTAAAGTTTCCAGGTGGAACAAGAACAGACCCAAGCTTCTGGGTAAGAAGAGTAGCTGGGGTAAGGATAGTTGGGGTCTCTGGATCTTTGTCAGGTTCTAAAAGACTGAAGACCTCAGCTGTGGTTTCTTCTGGATGATCTAGCAGGAATTCAGGACCTGTTAACCAAGAAGAATTTGCAAAAACACTTGCAGACACTGGACTGGTGGCATGATCAGCATGGTTAATTTCAGATGGAACATAATGCCATTGTTCAGGTTTAGATGATTTCCTGATTCTCTCTACACGGTTGCTGACATAGACATAGAAACATTTAGTCTGGTTGTATATGTAGCCCAGAACAACCTTGCTGTCTGTGTAGAATCTGTTGTCATTTATATGAATGTCTAGCTCACGCAGTATGAAATCTGCTATTTCTACAGCTAGCACAGTCCCACAAAGTTCAAGCCTGGCAATCGTGTGTTCAGGCTTAGGTGCTAACTTAGCTTTCCCAAACAGAAACCCTATGTGGGCTTGATTAGAAGAATCTCTTACCTTGAGGTAAGCAACAGCTGCTATGGCCTCAGTAGATGCATCTGAGAAGATGTGAAGCTCTTTCCTCTGACTTGTGGCAAGGGAGGTAGAAGTGTAGCAGCGTGGTATACGGATTCCATCTAAGGAATGTAGAGATTGTTTTCAGGACTCACACTTTGAAAACTGGTCTATTGGTAGTGTTCGTTGAAGTGAGTTGAATCTGGATAGAGCCTGTTCATGATTGGTTGGGAGTTTAACCCTTGCAGCACGAAGAGGTAATGGTGCGGCCCAGCTGTTAAGAGTCACCCTGGAAGAGTTCTTTGTCCATTATTTTGATGAACTCTTTGTCTTCGACTGACAAGGCTATTTTGTTGTGATCGCTTGTAGTACAAAACACTGTGGTACCTAGGTTATCATCACAAAGGTTTGGAGTGACATCAGGTACTTGGATGATGTCAAGAGGCCACTCTTTTACTTCATAATGGCGAGGACACTGTTTGTGGATCTCGGATGACAAACGCATTTGATCCAAGCATACGTCCCCCACGATTAGCCAGGCTAGATCAAGGTTTTGTGCGTAAGGGGCATCATTAGGTCCACTGCACTGCTTGCATACTTTGAGTACTCTGACAATGTCTCTTCATAGCAAGATCAAGATTTCAGCATTCATGTCCATTGCAGGAATTTCATTAACAAGGTGCCTCAAGTGAGGATGGTGATATGCAGCCTCTGGAGTAGGAATTGCTTCCCTTTCGTCTGGTATCTGGCCTCACTTGACTAATGTTGGTAGGGGTATGCCCTCTTCCTTATTGATATGAGAGACCATGAACCCATCGGCCCTTCTACTGAAGGTCTTTTCACGACCAGAACAGGTTCTGAGAGTATACAGTGATGCGTGTCCCTCTATACCAAAGATCTCAAAGAATTTAGGCTTTATCAGGGATCTGTTGCTTTGCTCATCTATTATGGCATACATCCTACTAACTTCCTCAGGTTTACCCTTTGGGTATATCTTAACTAGGCATATCTTAGCACAGCATTTGTGATCTAAGCCTTCTCTACAGACTTCTGTGCATGAAGAAGAAACGTTAGCTGTGGCTGGAGCATGACCTTGTTGCTCCCCGCCATGACTTGAGACAGGGCTGGAGGTAGGAGGCCGCTGTGAATTGTCTGAGGGTGGGCCCGGATGCATAGCTGTAACATGTCTGTCGCTACTGCATTCTGTCCACTTGATGACAACTTTACAGTCTTTAGCAAAATGTCCACAACAAGCAAAGCACCTGTAGCATATTCCAAGTTTCTGAAGTCTCTCCCTGTGCTCTTGTAATGTCTTTGCCCTAAGCCCAGGACATTTCTTTAGGGGGTGAGGCTTAGGGTCTTTGTCTCTGTCATCTGAATCGCTCTGGTGAGCAGGAGAGGATACGGGTGGTGAGATGTCCGTCCTTTTAACAGATATTGCTCTATTAAAGTCTCTACATTTAGCTGCTGTGTTATCATACCTTGGTGAGGATGATGGTGATGAAGCAGGCAAGTTGGGTTCACTGAAACTGAAGCTGGGATCGTTTCTCGTTCAGGCTTGATCACTGGTGAACCTGCAAAAATATGCGAATGGAGGAAAAGATACGTTATAGTCTCTTTTGTACCTTGAGCCCTGTTGTGCCCATCTCTCTTGCAGGCCGTATGGCATTTTAGACACCACCGAATTGACACCATGAGCAGTGTCCAGGAAGCTTAGTCCAGGTAGATGTGGGTCTGTCTTTGCCAACTTCAGCTCCATGAGAAGATCACTCATATCTTGGAGCTTGCGATAGTCTTTGTTCCCTATTTTTGGGAAGTTTTATAGTCTCTTGAATAGAGCGCTTTCTATGGCTTCAGAGCTACCATAGGCTTGCTCAAGTCTTGCCCATGCAGCAACAAGAACTGCATCTGGGTGGTCAACATGCACTTTTCTCAGTCTTTTAACACGATCTGCAGATTCTGGCCCTAGCCACTTTATGAGCAAATCAAGTTCCTCCTTAGTAGTAAGGTTGAGATCAGCAAGAGCAGCTTTGATAGTTGATCTCCAGGCCCTGTAGCTCTCCGGACAGTCATCAAACCTTGAGAGGGTAGTGTTAATGAGCTCACGGCGTACCATATATCTGGCAAAGTCATTCAAGTCTGGTCTCTCACTCTTCGGTGCCAAAGTAACTTGTGGAACCCCTCAGGTGTGAAAGCTCTCTGGTGAAGTAGGGTGAGGTTTACCAGGATGAAATGATATTGCAAGAGCGTTTAACTGTGGTGTAGTCCCTAAGGCTTGTGCTGGCTGTGGCTTGAGCTGCAGCTTGTCACTGGAAGTCACCTTGTTGTCAGCAAGAGGTGATGCGGTTTGCTGCATAGATGCACTTGTGTTGTAGACTTGAAGAGGCTCAGGCATTTGGAGCTGAGAGGTCTCTGTGTTGAGAGTCAGAACAGTGTTGTTAGTAAGACGTACAGGAGATAGCTCTGTATCATTGCAAACATTATGCTTTAGTACATATTCACTGATGCGTTCATCTGGGTCTTGCAGTTTCGCTGGGATGGACCAGTCTGAGTTAGCACTTTCTCCCATCGCTTGTTCGAGGACTCTCAGCCTTGCTAGGGCAGTTGCTTCCTCCCTTTCCTTTTGCAGGATCTTTAATTGGGAATCTAATTGGAAATCTGCCTCTGCTTGTTGAGCTTTCATCTTTGCCTTTTGTGTCTTTAATTGGGAATCTGCCTCTGCTTGTTGAGCTTTCATCTTTGCCTTTTGTGTTTCTAGTTCTGCTTCCCTTCTGGCAAAGGAGCTTTGCACTTTTTTTGATTCCGCATCAGCACGGGCCTCTATTATCGCTTAATGTTGAACTTCTGGAGCGAGAGGATCTAGAAGAACGTGTAGTGTGCTTGGTTGCTGTGGATCTGTGAGATCTGGTCTTCTGCAGTTGAGCAATGAGGAGTTCTGCCTTACACTGGGCTTTTTGCACTAAGAGATCCCTTTGTTGGTTTAGTGCATCAGCCCTGGTCAGCTCTGCTGAGGAGTCCTCCATATTACAGTCCTGCAAGAGTCTCTTAGTTCAGCTGGTCGATCATTAAAGTGTGACAAAACTGACATGCAGTGTGAAATTCTGTCCCATAAGTCTGACAGATTGCTGGAGAACTCATCTCTAGTGGTTTCATAGTTTTCCCTGAGTTTCTGTGTAGGTTTTATTGTACATTTGGGTCTTACACTCTGTTCGGCAATATCTGCAGAATCTGCAGGTTCCGAGGCATGATGAATCTGCATTAGTTCAGCCACAAAAGGGTGCTCAGAGTCTTGTCTAGACATTTTTCACATTTTTGCAAGAAATGGTACTGTCTCTTTAAGACAAACAGCAGCTTAGACAAGTGGGGTAACACAGTTCAATGTAGAGAAACAGTTTTTAACATTCACGTGAGGTGCATTAAACTTGTGAGACCATGTGCTTCGCAAGATGGCGGATGGCACTGAGCTTGATTGCAGATATATACACAGCAGGCTGTGGGAATTCTATACATCTTTTGACTATTCTGACTCTGATTGCTGTGACCTATCTCTTGTGAGACCTCTATGCCTGGCCTGTACAAGATATAATCACTGAGAACAATCCTCATCAGATAGTTTGAACTCACTAAATACTGATTCCATCCACAAAGGTGCTTTTATTCTGAACATCAGGTTACAGCAGATGACAGGATACAAACAGATGAATAGGTTGTAGTATTTATGAGGTCAAAAGATGATATTGTCTGTAGCTTACTATGCAGAAATCATGTGCCCTGCTACTTGTGGCTTGTAGCTGCAAGACATAGGAAGTACAATAACAGGAAGAAGGGTGGAACATTACATATAAAGGAAGTGTGTCATAACATCAGGGAAAAAGAACATAAGAAAACAAGTGCATTACCACCAAAGGTCACTAGATGGCAGCATGTGAACTAAATATAAACGTCCATAGAAAATGGTTAGAAAAACAGTCTACATCAATTCTATGCCCCGTTGGGGCAGCATAGTGCCAGATAAGCAACTTCTCCTATTAAATTTAAAAGTTGTATTTCATAATTAAAATATTTAATATAAAATCCTTATATGAAATATTTTTCATTATGAAGTAAAATTTCTAGTTTTTTAAATAATATGAGAAGTTAATTTTTTGGCACCTTTAACATTTCTTGTATGTAAAATATACAAAGTATCTGGCTTGATTGTTTTGGTTGTTGTCACAAACCCTCTGTTATTCCCACTCAGGAATATTTATTATTATTTTTATTATAATAATACAGGATTTATATAACGCCAACAGTTTACCCCCAGATCAGTTTGGACATGAATCGGATTGCATGGGTGTTCACACCCATGCAATCTGATTCTGGTGTGTACCAAAAAAGGGTCCTGCACGACTTTGGTCCAAATGCAAATTCAGTCATGCAATCTGAATTCGTAATGCACAGACATCGCATGTGATTTGCACTGCAGTGCAGTGCGAATCACATACGATATCACACAGCACACCAGTGTGAACCAGGACTTAAGCACATTTTTTAGGTGGAGGTAGGCTTCCCTGAATAGACAGGGATCAAAGATCACCTAAAGGCTGACAGTGTAGGAGCTGACCAGACATACTGGGGCAGGGAGTTCCAGAGAATGGAAGAGGCTCTGAAGAAGTCCTGGAGGCGAGCATGGGAGGAGATAACAAGGGAGATAGAGAGAAGGAGGTCTTGGTAGGAGAGAAGAGGATGATATTTGCAGATTTGGTTGGTAATGTAGCTGGGGACAATGCTGTAGATGGCCTTGTATGTTGTGGTTAGTATTCTGAATTTTATACGTTGAGCTAACGGAAGCCAGTGAAGAGATTGGCAGAGAGGAGCAGAAGTCACGGATCTGTTATTAAGGTGTATTAGTCTAGCAGCAGCACTATATTTAAATATAGTGTTTTCAGAGAGATGTATCTTGAAAAGAACAGCATGGAGGTAAATGAATTAATACATTTATCTCTCCCACTCTTTCTTTTTCAAAGATCGGTCCTGGAGTTCTCTTTTAAGAAAGCCATTCCTTATGGGAGGTTCATTTTTAAAATGTAAAGGTTAGACATTTCAAACTAGCTTTGAAATTATTGTTATTAGCTAACCTGCATCTTAAAAAAAAATACATGATTAAAAGTTATCCATTCCCAGTTTTCAAAAATGCCACTGAAACCAATTAAATGTTGTGATTTACTTATTGAGCTAATATACAGGCGATCCCTGGTTTACAAACAAGATAGGGTTTGTAGATTTGTTCTTAAAGTGAATTTGTATTGAAATTGAACGGGTAAATTTTTAAATTGTAGCTCCAGCCAAAAAAACAATTTTTAAGCTTTTTGGATAGTATAGGGAAGGGTTAACACCCCTGTAATGTTTGTTTTGCTGTCTGTGCCCCTGATCAGAAGATTTCACTTCACTTTCTGTCCCAATAACAATTGGATTTTGAAAATTTTGGGTTGTTCTGGAAACAAATCTTGGTAATAAAGCAGGTACCTTTTCCCCATAATAACCTACAGGAATGAATTTCCCTTCCTGGGTAGATTTCCTCTCACTTCCTGTTGTTTCCCTTCGTTTGTAAGTTGGATGTTTGTAACTAGGGGACCGCCTGTACTGCTGAAGTATTCAATCAAACAGGGACAGAAACTTTATCAAAAGATTTTTCCTGCCAAATGTCTCAATTTAAGCATAAGTTTAGGTAAAACAAAAAATCAGCCCAAGGGTCAGTACTTACGTTTAATTCAAAGTGTCCCTTGGGCTGGTGCCAGCTGTCCTAATTGTAATCCTCTGTTCTCTCCTCCCGACCATTATGATAATCTTTCAGTGGTACAGGGGTTATTAGAGCTAAGGGACCTTTTAGCTTCCATGAATGAAAAGCACATTATGAATGAACTAGGTAAACTTTTCAGCCAACCAGCTGTCCTCCATTCATAGTTTTTTATTAACGGAAGCTATAGCGCGGCTTCTGTAAATGGAGGAGAGGGATGAAAAGCACAGGCATAGCTGGCACTCTTGATGACCGGTCCTTTGGCTCTACACTACCCCCCATAGGGCACCAGAAGAGTATGGCTGTGGTGTATGCGAGGTGGCCAAAGGACAGAGGATTTCAACCATGACAGCCCACACTAGCACAAGGGAAATTTTGCATTTTTGTGGTTGGTATGGGCCAGGGTTAGACGCTCTGCCAAATTTTTTTTGCTGTCTCTGCCCCCACTGGTGGGAAATTCAAAATGTTACAGCTGTCCCCAGAATAAAAGTTAAGAGTAAATCGTCTATTTGACACACCTCTCATCTTGGGAGATTTCCTCTAACATCCATCTCTAAGTCTGGGATAGGAAGTTAGCAGAAATCTCCCCAATGATACAAAAGATGGAAAAAAGAAGCCTGACAGGGTTGTTAACCCTTCGCTACTCTATCCTAAACTAAAAAAATAAAGATTCTAATGCTTTTTTCTCTCCTCCCTTATTTTTTCTCTTTCCCTATTTGGGTTATGGATAAAACTGGAAAAATGACCAAGCTAGGGCACAGTTCATCATTTTTCCTCTCACTTCCTGTTGTTTCCCTTCGTCATTTTCATGTGAATGCCAGAGCACGATTTTTTTCAACTCACATGTAACTGTCAAATTGCTTTTTGATACAATAAAGAATTTTTAAGTAATGATCTTTGAATAATTTTTTGGCTGCTAAAAAACCCATGAGGGAACCTTTCCATTATACTGTTTTAATTCATATTGTCTGGGTAGCAGTCTGACCCCCTACATCTCATGGATCATGATCAGGTTTATGATCAGACTCAGAGACCTCCCTTCCTATTTCTTTAAAAACAAAAAAAGCTAGTTTACTTTAACAATCTGCATACGTCACCAAAGCCCTGGGGTGAACAAAGATTTTTGGAGCCAGTTACTTTAATCTAATACAAAACATATACTGGCTCTTTATAGACAGAAAAAGAAAAGGGAAACCTGTAAAGCTTCAGTTATATTCTTTCTTTGAAGTGAACTGGCTATCTGACACCTTTGACACATTAACAGCAACATTATCAGTCTCGCCCAGTAAAGATCGATCTCAGAGAACCAAAAGCAATAAGACGGTACAACATACATTAACTCACATTACAGTATACTATAGTCAGGTCAATAAGGAGATAGTGTCTATTGATCGATGTTAGTCTTTTGAGATTGAGTCACCCCTGGGAGGGTCTGCTCACTTCTAAAGTATGCACACTCACAGGGTTGTGTTAAGACGTCAGGCAACCATAGGCCCAACTGAATGGTGAAACCATTATGACATTTATTTTAGCTCTGACATCATGATACCCACAATGGCATAATACTAGTTGTGAAATTGAATAATGACTGATTTCGCAATACAGACTGCCAAATTGCTCATAATAGTGACTGTGACATCAAAATACTAGTAGTGAGATAACAGCGCCTACAATGGCACCATATTATTGACTGTGAAATCACAATAATAATTACCATCCCAATACCTAATGTAGGGTTCGCAGTGCTCAATGTTTGCCAGCTCAGATTCTGGAGCTGCTCCTGCAGGTGAGCTCCAGCTGTGGGCTTGCTCTGGAAACTAAAGCTGGTCATACATAGGTAAAATTGAATTTGAATGTACACATGGAAGCTCTGAAAAATTGTTCGTCAGAGCATTCAATCTTGTCTGAGTCAACTGATTTTGTTTGAAAGTCCTTAAAATTTCTTCCAAACCTGCTACTTGAATAGAATCCGAAATGTAATAAATGGTTTCTTTTGTGCCCAGAACATGTACATTACAATTAACATGACAGTGCTTAATTTTTGCTAGAACTGGTCAAGCGGCTGTGGACTTTGCAAACTGTATGTCTGCAAAATGGGCCTCTCCACAATGGACATCGCTGAAATTAGAGGCAGAATTATGTAGCTGGATTGAAAGTGCAGCTGCTGACTTTTAATAAATGGATACTTACCTGTCCCAGGGTCCAGTGATGTCGGCAGTCGAAGCCGATCAATCGCCTGGGTCTCGGCAGCCGCCATCCTCGGTGAAGGAATCAGAAAGTGAAGCGTTGCGGCTTCACTTCCTGGTTCTCTACTGCACATGCGCGAGTCGCGCTGTGCATCCTAACTGGTCCCCGCTATCTCCTGGGACCTGTGTGTTTCCCAGGAGACAGCGGGGGGGGGGGAGGAGCGTGACTCCCGCGGGGGTCTATTCCCGAAAGTGGGTGCAAATACCTGTATTAGACAGGTATCTGCACCTCCCCCCCGCCCAATTGTGGCACCGGAGGGGGGAGGAATCGGATGAGCGGAAGTTCCACTTTTGGGTGGAACTCCGCTTTAAGGTAATTATTTTGTTTCACCATATTCGTCATGTTAGAATGATTCCTTTTCGGAATTTGTTTCCTATATTCAGATTTGGTTTAGCATATTCGTTGTTTTGAATCGATTTGTATTTTGGAAGTTTTTTCTAAAGAGTGGCTATATTCATATTATGTGTTAATCTGTTATTTTGAGAGATTACTTATGCACTCTGGGTTTGATGGAGGTGGATCCATCAGAATCTCTGAATTATAACAATGAATGGAATGAAATTCATTTCGGATTCATTCGTTATGTCGTGGATAAACCACCATACTCTTTTGGGCTATTAAGCACCCTTCCAGCTTTTCAGTATACTGCATCTCAATAAACCCCTGTCTCCCACAGTTCCCCCAGTAAACAGATATAGTCACCATCTTAGCTACATCGTTCCTTCATCTGCCTCTCCTGGGCAGAGGCTCTTGGCTTTTATTCATGGACAACAAAAGGAAGTGACAAACAGGTCATGGCCCCAACAGCCAATCGCTTCCTCCATACAAAATGATAACACAGGAAATTACACTACACAGGAAATTTCACTAAAGGGGAGGGCATCCACAGGAGTGGGAGGAAGAATTGCACGTCTTATCCACTTGAGGCATGTACACTGCTCTCCGCCCAGCCACATCCACCATCTTAGTCAACATGGAGTCCACTCAATACTGCTCAGAGTAACCAGTATTTAGTAAGATCATTCTACTTGTTCTTACAGGCTTGAGAAGATCTGCGAGGCCATTGCTACTGGTGTTGCCAATATATGGTACAAGTATATATACAAGGCAAATATCAATGCCCTCTTATTAAAGCAGCTATGTATCCAAACGGGATAGAGTAGCCAGACACAGAGATATAATAATATATTTATCTTGTTATGCGAACTTCGCTTCTCTAATGTGCATTGACATTTGAAGGCAAGAAGCCCAGCACATTGCGCTTGATACTTACAAACCGGCAAACGCCCTCACACAGAGAACATGTTTCCAAGCCCATGAGAAGGTTTTCATACTGACGGTTTTACCGCTGGTTCTGATTCAACCCAAGTACGCTCTGCTAGAGCACTCCTTGGTTAAATCAGAAACAGGGAGACAGATGACAACAATCCATAAAACACACATAATAAAATTTCCACAACAGGTCCTCCTTTTTGTCATATGCTCCCATGTGTCCTTCGATGAATCTTGATCTTCTTCTTAATCAGTCCTTAAGTCCATGAAAAAGAAAACATGGCTTGACTTGTAGACTCTGTTCTTCAGGAGGGGTGACTTAGAGGGGGACATGAAGGCCGGTCAGTCTGGGATACTCTGTGCCCTCTGCCATGATCTCCTGAAAAATAAAAAATAAGATCCCCAAAGATTCGCAGACCCTTAAAGGAACTTCCAACCTTCACTAGCTATAGCTCTGGCTTTGCCATGCAGGGATCTAAACCTTAAACATATGGGCCCGAACTTTGTCACTAGTATCCCCGACCCAGGTACAACAATCTTTACCTATGAATTCACAGAAACCCCCCTTGGATGCCAACAGATAATCGTGGGCCATCTTTTAATAAAAAGGTCTTGATTTGCCATTATTCCTGTGGGAACTTCCTTGTAGCTTCAACAGTTACATTAAACATCCCATCCACAATGGATGAGAAATTGTTCAACCGTTTCATAAGCTCAAGCCCCCACCGTGTACAAGCAGGAAACCATGCCCAGACCTGGTCGGGGTTGGTGAACAATTCCCTTCTAGCTGTCCCTGCCATTCTTACCTTTTCTCGTGCCATCTGATCCTCACAATCGGCCGTGACATAAGATGCTGGGACGAGTTTCACCAGCATACATGAACCTCTTGCATTAGGGGAATTACCTTATAAGCTGTATATCCACATTAATACCAAACTAAAGTTGAAGCACACTTGTGGGCTACCTAGTTGTCCCGATACCAAAGCTGGCAAGAACCAGAGCTATTGTTAAATCTATAACTAATTTTACCCTCTAGAAATGTATTGTTAAATTATTTTGGCAAGTGTCTGTTTGGAGTTTTTACTAGTTTGTCAAAACTCCTCATACCAATATGAACATAGCATGTACCGCTGTCATCGCTGGCGTACTAAAGCTCGGTGGAGATTCAGAGTAGACCCAGCAATTGGTCCTGTTCGCTTTCTTAGCTAGTTGGAGAATACGCTTTAAACAATAAGTTGGGATGCACTTCATCTTCATCGTTACCCTTGCCGAAATTTACTAAACTAAAAAATATAAATAAACAAAGATACTCCTCATCCTTTGGTGTAGTTGAGCAGCTTCTTGCAGTGGCTGGCGTGGATCCAGTTGTCTCGTCCCTCAAGCTTCTTTATAATGGCCCAGTCACCTGGTTGTAAAGAATGTAAACCGGTTATTGTGTCAGGGTCCAGGAGGGACTTATGAACCCTGTGGTGGACTTTTTGAAGTTCATGTTACACCTACCTCATCAGCTGAGAATGTTGACAACTGCTGAGGAAAGTACAACCCTGTTTTTGGTTGACCTCCAAACAAACCTAACTCAATGACTGTGGTCACTGCGTGGATTACCATCTGGGGTGTAATACCTGGAACCATTAACAAAAAGGTTCTTAGCTTCTGGGATAGGAGCCTCCTTCCCTTTTGGTCTGGTATGAATATTAAGAGATACCCCGAACCAAAATTTAAAAAAAATTTGCGTGGGGTTCCCCCAAATTCCATACCAGGCCCTTCAGGTCTGGTATGGATATTAAGGGGAACCCTGCGCCAAAATAAAAAAAAAATGGCATGGGGGTCCCCCCAAAAATCCATACCAGACCCTTATCCGAGCAGCAACCTGGCAGGCTGCAGGAAAAGAGGGGGATGAGAAAGCAGCCCCCCCTCGTGAACCGCACCAGGCCATATGCCCTCAACATGGGGAGCATGCTTTGGGGTAGCCCCCCAAAGCACATTGTCCCCATGTTGATGGGGACAAGGGCCTCATCCCCACAACCCTTGCCCAGTGGTTGTGGGGATCTGCGGGTGGGGAGCTTATCAGAATCTGGAAGCCACCTTTAACAAGGGGACCCCCAGATCCTGGCCTCCCCCCTGTGTGAAATGTTAACAGGTACAAATGTACCCCTACCATTTCACAAAAAAGTGTCAAAATGGTGAAAAAAGACAAGACACAACTTGGGACAAGTTCTTTATTAAAAAATAAAAAAATAAAAATGAAGTCCATTCATTTTCTTCTCTCACGCCGCCAACAGACTGAAAAAGAAAACAAAAAACAAAGCCGCGACCAACCCGCCTCCATGGGATGCACCCGCCATATGACGCGTCCTCGCAGGTGACAGTTCTTTTATAACTGAAGGCGGGGCTACACGGTGATGTTCCTGAGTGACCCCACCCCCTCTGATGCACAGGGACTTCCCCATGGCTTTCTCGGGGCGTCAGAGGGGGCGGGCCACCCGGTTACGTAAACGGTGTTCGTGTGTTCTGCCAAATTTTTTGCCTGTTCGGTATGTTCTGGTCCGAACCGAACCGGGGGGGAGCGTTCGGCCCATCCCTAATGGTGACTACAAGAATGGCCAACGACAATCGGACCACTTGGTGAAACAAACATTTGAAATGCAGTTGCTGATCCCGCCAAAACCAGCACAAACCAAGATTTCTTCACTAAAACACCAACATTTTTCTCCACAAAAACTGACTAAAACAATTGAGCGACACATAACCATAGACACAGGCTATCCAATCAAACAACAGATCCCTAACCCCCAACGTTACATAAAACACAAAATAACACTGATTCAAACTTACACTCTTGTTCCTAAATAAAGAACATGTCAGCTTCTACAGGAACAAGACTTTGAGAAATACAAACAGCTAACAATAGAGCTCCCCCATACTATTACCTAGGAACCTGAGACCATCCACAGGGCGTAGCCCATTCAAGAAACAGATCTTATTGTAGGGGGTTTCAGAAATACATGGCCCTCTTCCCCTGCTCAGCCACATGGCCACTTGAATGTGCAGCAGCCATTTAGGAGCGCAACCTCAAAACAAACCCTTTACTATTTTAATTTTAATTTTCAATATTTTTACAATTATGGGGACATGTATCTTGAAATAATATACACTACTGACTTGATCCCATACAAAGGTTTTAATCACAATTCATACATTTCTATTTCTCATATGCATGACAAACATATTACACAACATACAGTTACTTACACATAACAAACATACAATTAAAATCCTGGCATTATACCAAAAGATGTAAAATGTGTTCTTTTGCAAAGCAGAACCTACCTAAAGCATCGGACAGATATTGATCCGATATGAAGGAGGTTCTGTTCACTCCTACAATGGCCTGCCATCTTAACTATCGTGGATAAACCACCATACTCTTTTGCGCTATTAAGCGCCCTTCTAGCTTTTCAGTATAATGCATCTCAATAAAACCCTGTCTCCCGCATTTCCCCCAGTAAACAGACAGTCACCATCTTAGCTCCATCGTTGCTTCATCTGCCTCTCCTGGGCAGAGGCTCTTGGCTTTTATTCATGGACAACAAAAGGAAGTGACAAACAGAAAGTCATGGCCCCAACAGCCAATCACTTCCTCCATACAAAATGATAACACGGGAAATGACACTCCATAGGAAATGACACTACACAGGAAATGACACTAATGGGGAGGGCATCCACGGGAGTGGGAGGGAGAAGTGCACATGTCTCATCCACTTAAGGCATGTACACTGCTCTCCGCCCAGCCACATCCACCATCTTAGTCAGCATGGAGCCCAATTAATACTGCTCTGAGTAACCAGTATCTAGTAAGATCATTCTACTTGTTCTTACAGGCTTGAGAAGATCTGAGGGGACATTGCTACTGGTGTTGTCAATATACGGTACTAGTATATTAACAAGGCAGATATCAATGCCCTCTTATTAAAGCAGATATGTATCCAAAAGGGATAGCGTAGCCAGACACAGAGATATAATAATATGTTTCTCTCGTTATGCGGACTTTGTTTCTCTAATGTGCATAAACATTTGAAGGCAAAAAGCCCAACGCCCACACACACAGAGAACACGTCTCCAAGCCCATGAGAAGGTTTTCATACTGACGGTTTTACCGCTGGTCCCGATTTAACCCAAGTGCGCTCTGCTAGAGCGCTCCTTGGTTAAATCAGACACAGGGAGACAGACAACAATCCATAAAACACCCATAATAAAATTTCCACAACAGTTATGTTATGATTTGTAGATCCTGATGGATCTACCTCCATCCAACCCAAATACAATAAGTAGGAATAATCATTTTATTTCACTTTTTCACCTTACTATATTTATTGCAATGTTTCCATCTCATATGTAGTGCCTTTTTTATAATAATGAAAAATATTAAAGTGACATTAAAGGTTCTATGGGTCCATAAGACACACAGAGCTGCTGCTCGGCCCTGCCCCCCACTCTCTCTCCTTATTGGCTCACTGTCTGGGATTAACAGTAGCAAGAGCCAATGGCTTCTGCTGCTGTCTCAGCCAATAAGGAATGAAAGGCCCGGAAGAAGCTCAGCTCTTGTGCACATCGCTGGATTGAGAGGCAGCTCAGGTGAGTATTAGGGGGGCTGGGGGCCACTGCACACGGAAGGTTTTTTACCTTCGTGCATGGAAAGTATGAAGGTAAAAAACCTTGAGCCTTTAAAACCACTTTAATGCAACAAAAAAACAAAATGGGGCTGCATCAATTTGGATAACTTGTTTCCAAATGAAACAAATGAATACAAATGAATTAATTGTCTCATTTTTTTTTTAACAGTAAAGGTTTTTATTTAACAAATCAGCATTACAAAATCATCAGTGTACGACAATTAGTATTCAGTCATTACATCATTATGGTAAAGCATCCACTAAAGTGCAGGATCTCACAAATGCATATTTACTAACTTCCTGTACATCTTGTAGCATATAGAGAGACAATGAAACAACAATATTGCGCATTTTACATATAACCCATTCTATCCTATTCTTACAACTTACATCCAAGTATTAGGCAACCTTATTAGTAATTCCCCTCTAGTCTTCATCCACGTATTCCCTGTCTCCCGATGGGATCGTAGGATATTCCTATCTGGAGCCAGCTCTGAGGATCAGCAAGTGGCATATTCACTACCCCCCAAGATCCGGTACATGTGCGAAGAGTTCATCCGGTTAAATATGATCATCATCTGGCACGACCCGACGACCCCCCCTGTCGGAGGGAGGGGCAAGCCCCAAGCCGAGACCAGGGAATCCGTCACTCGGTCCCCAGCTCCAGGTCCCTCAACCACGCGCAGCCATCCAGGCCGACCAGACCTTATTAAATTTAGCAGGACACTGCCTGCTTTCATATGTAAGTTTGTACAGTGGCAGCACTGAGTCTACCGCTTTCTTCCAGGACCCGAGGGTGGGGGGCTCAGCTGACTTCCAGTGTAGCATTATCTCCCTCCTTGCATAGAACAGCATGAGTGTTATAGAAAGTTTAGTGTATCTGTCCCCCTCTACATCACCCAAGTAGCTCAACAGAAGCAGCATGGGATCAGGTGACAACTCAGTTTCACATATGTCGTTTAACACCCCTGTAACCCCTTCCCAGTATGGTCCGAGCTTCGGACATGCCCACACCATGTGCCAAAATGTCCCCTCTCCTCTCCTGCACCGAGGGCATGATGGGTCAACATGGGGATAAATTCTAGCCATCCTATGCGGAGTGAAGTAGGCTCTATGAAGAAACTTCAACTGCATGAACCTGTCCTTAGCTGCTATCACAGTTGGGATGTAGGTCGAGACACAATCCTCCCATTCCTCCTCCTCCCCCAGTGCTTGAATATCCTCCTTCGATTTGTCAAAAGTACGAGTGGGGGTAATGTCGTATGCTACCGTCAGGTATATGTACAATGTGGATAGGGGCTTCCCCATTGCACTTGAGGTCAGAAGTCGCTCAACTGAGTCCGGTTCCAGAGTCAGTTTGTCTGGGAATTGCGCCCTCATCGCGTGTCTCAATTGCCAGTATTTGAACTCAAAAGTTCGTGGGAGAGAGTACTGCCGTTTAAGGTCGTTGAAGGACGATGTTTTAGAGTGGTTATTCCCCGTGTGGCCCACTGAGAGGGATCTGGAATATCATAGAGATGGGGTAGGGCAGGATTACCCCAAAATGGAGTGTGAGGAGATATGCGATTTGGCTCAGCATATATTGCCCTGGCCTCTCTCCACACTCTAATGGTAGTTTTCATTGGGGTCGTCAAAGGGTAGGGTGCCTTGGGATCCCTGTACACCAGGTTCGACAGGGCCGCGTAAGAGCCTAAGATGGCAGCCTCGAGTCTAACTGCGGGGTTTTGTCTGGGCTGAGAGAACCACCAGCGCACCGTAACCAGTACAGCAGCCCAATAGTATATCAAAAAATTTGGAAGGGCAAGTCCCCCTCCTGACAAAGGAAGGTAAAGCACCCTCTTTGCCACTCTGGGGGGTCTCCCAGCCCAGATGAAAGCGGTCAGAATCCCCTCTAGGCATCTAAAAAAGGACTTGGGTATATGGGATGGTGTGTTACGGAAAAAATACAGAAATTTCGGGAGAAATACCATTTTAAGCAAATTGATTCTGCCTACGGGGGTGAGCGGTAGGGTGCGCCAGGCTGTGCATTTTACTTTGAGTTGGGAGATGAGAGGCTGCAGATTTTTTTCCAAAAACTCGTGGGTAGTGTTTCTAATTTTAATACCCAGATACGTGAACTCGTCCACCCACTGAAGTGGGGTGGCAGTGTCCACTCTGGGAAGCATGGGATGAAGCGGAAACAAGACCGACTTATCCCAATTTATGCGGACACCTGAAAATCGGGCGAAGTTTTCAAATAAGTTTAGAGCTTCCTGCAATGATTGATTAGGATCAGCAAGATAAAGTAATGTGTCGTCCACGTATAGGAACACTTTTTCTTCAATTGTGCCTACCGTTATTCCCTTCACCCTCACCTCCGCCCTCAGGGCAATGGCAAGGGGTTCTATCGCCAAGGCGAAAAGCCCCGGCGACAAAGGGCAACCCTGACGGGTGCCCCTTCCCAGGGGGAAAGAATCAGAGAGGGTTCCGTTAGTACGAATCCTAGCTGTGGGGTTGGCGTAAAGCATCCGTAACCATTTTAGAAAATTAGGCCCAAATCCAAATTTCGAGAGGACCCCCCCATAAAAAGACCCATTCTACAGAGTCGAAGGCCTTCTCGGCGTCAAGGGAGACCACCACTCCTGCTGACTCTGCCTGCGCCCTATCCATATGGGTAAAAAGCCTTCTGATGTTGATGTCCGTTCCCCTCCCCGGCGTGAACCCGTTTGGTCCGGGTGTATTAGGGCTGTTATTACTGTGTTAAGTCTCATGGCCAAAACCTTGGCCAGGAGCTTAGCATCAACGTTTATTAGGGAGATGGCGTGATAAGATGAGCATAGAGACGAATCTTTACCTGGCTTGGGGATTACAACAATCACCGCCTCACTTAATGAGTTTGGAAGTGTCTCCAGTCGTTGCGCCTCCGTTAGCTTAGGGGGCGCCGTCCTTCTTTCTTTTTTATTTGTTCCAGAGCTTCTTCTAGCTTTTATAGACTGGCTGCCTTCCATTTATTCAGCATCATTTTATCCTTACATGGACTAATACCCGAACTTGTTGTGAAACATTAACTACCACCATCAAGTTCCCCCTCTCGGAACCCCCAACCCACCCCCTTCCCCCCACCATTTTTAGTTATATGTACTCGGCTACCTCCATTGTGCGCCATATTAACCCCTTGATCGTTTTTTTATTTCCTCCGTTAGCATAGCCTGTAATTTCCCCGTCAGCTCCTCAGCATACTGTTTATAGAACTCGACGGGTATCCCGTCCAGACCCGGAGATTTGCCCGACTGGAGAGACTTAAGAGCTTTCAGTAATTCGTCCGTGGTGATGGGGGCATCAAGGTTGTCACGATATTTTACCGTCAGAACCGGGAAGTCAATGGGCTCCAAGTAATCGGTCAGTTCGTCCCTAGTGTATGTGACCTTAGAGCCATAGAGATTCCTATAAAAGGAGGCGAAGCTGTCATTTATCTCGTCTGAGTCTTATGTGAGGCGTCCGTCAGGTCCTTGTATGTGTGGTATGCACATCCCCCCCTGTTGTTCCCTAGACAACCAAGCCAACCAGCTTCCCTGACCTCTCCCCCTGTTAGAATATGCGTTGTGTCTGGGCGAGAAGGCTTTTTCGAGTGAGGGAAGAGCGAATACGGACAACCTCCCCGGTCAGAAGTTGAAGCATGTCATAGTCACCAGGATCCTTCGTC
The DNA here is from genome assembly GCF_042186555.1 of Aquarana catesbeiana. Classification (NCBI taxonomy): domain Eukaryota; kingdom Metazoa; phylum Chordata; class Amphibia; order Anura; family Ranidae; genus Aquarana; species Aquarana catesbeiana. Next base: position 88,615,874 of record NC_133336.1, read on the forward strand.
CTAAGGAACCGTGCTTCTTGCAAGTCTGCCTTCCTCTCTGCGTCAGACAAGTCCGCTCGCCTCTCCCTACGAACCCTGGCTATAATAGTCTGGTATCTCCCTCTGGTGTATGCTTTGAAGGCATCCCAAACCGTCATTGCGCTGGCCGTGCCAGGATTGGTATCCCAGTACTCCCTCATAGCCCCTCCGAAGTGTCCATCCACCGTCTCATCCGACACCCAGAATCTGGACAGTCTCCACAGGGATAGTCCTGAAGTGTGAGACAGTTCCAGTGTCAGGAGGAGCGGTGCATGGTCAGACACGCCCCTGGGAAGGATTCTGATGTCTCTAACTCTAGACAGGGCCGAGCGGTCCACATAGGCCAAGTCGATCCTGGAAAAGGATCTGTGTGAGGCTGAGTGGCAGGTGTATGCCCTACAGTGAGGGTTTCTCCACCGCCACACATCCGTCAGACCGTATAGCTCCGCCCAGTCCGCCAAGCCGAGGTGGGGGTGCCCAGAGCTGGACATCCTATCCACCTCCGGATTGGGGGCCACATTAAAATCACCCAAAATAGCTATATTGTCACTTTGAAATTCCGCTATACTAGAAGCCACCTGGTGCAGGAGAGGTATCGATGCCGGGGGGGGGTAAATACACCCCCACTATCACCCATCTCATAGAATGTATCTGAGCATGAACCACCACATATCTACCCCCCGGGTCAAGTACTAGGTCCAGCAGCCTAAAAGGGGAGAGATTTATGGACTAGGACACTTACGCCCCTCGCAAAGTTAGAGTACGTGGAGTGATAATGATATCCAATCCAGGGTTTCTTTAGGGCCATAGTTTTCCTACCCACTAAGTGGGTTTCCTGTAAGATACAGACATGTGGGCTGTGGGTTTTGATGAATTGGAACACCAGTGATCTCTTAACCTTAGAGTTCAGACCCCTGGTGTTCCAGGACAAAATACTAAGGGGTGCCATAATTGTACGGTAAATTGGGGATGCACAAATTAAAAGGATGCTCTTCCCTCGAGGCTGCCACCCCGACCCGGAGGATACAACATACGAGGCCACACAGTACTGACATTTGCAATGCATTTATAAAACATTTTTGCAAAACCAAACTTTTCAAAAACAAAAGTTTAACCCAAAACAATAAATCTGTCCTTATGGGGCCACTAACCCTTCCCCCCACCCCACCCAACCCCTTGAAACTGATGCAGGCATCCATCCCAACAAAAATCAGCACGCCGGCTGCAAAAGGGGGTCCTGTGCAAAAGGCGGTTCGACCCCTCAAGAGTCCTTGGGGGTCTCAGGTGAGCCGAGTCGCTGTCCTCTAACTTGGGGCTCCGCCGGAGCACCACCAAATCTGTCGGGGGGACCCGCAATGAGGAGGGTAACTGAAACCAGTCAATTAAACATTGGGCTGGGCCCATCCCTGCATATATATGTAACAAAAAGAAAAATAAAAGGAAAAAAAAAAGGGGCAAAAATGGTGAAACAAAAAGATTTTTTTTAGAAAGAAAGAGGGGTAATTCCGCCATCTGAATGTGTGTGGTGATCCGGTACCCTGAAGTCTCTGTAAGAGAGGAACATTACTCCTTCCAACTTGAAAGTTCTCCTGGTGTACGCCACCAGGGGCACTGACTTAATACTTGTGGGTCCCTCATGGAGGCTGTCACATTTAAGATCAGGTAAGCAGGTGCAACTGGACTGCCTCATATTGATGCTCAGGGCCCAGTGTATTCAAACATGAACAAACAATAATTCCATATCAGGCTCTCGGTTGTCGGTCCTGGGGCAGTGTGTCAAGCCAGGCGGATGCCTCCCTGGGGGAGGTAAAAAAGCGAACTGATTCACCATCCTGAACCCTCAAACGCGCTGGAAATAGGACACTGTAGCGGATGTTGCGCGCCCGCAATGCCGCTTTCACATGGTCAAATGACTTCCTGAGTTTCTGTGTTTCTATCGAGTAGTCAGGAAAGATCATCAATTTGTTGTTTTGATACCGTAAGTCACCCACATTCCTAGAGGCTCTCAGGATCTCGTCCCTATTCCGAAAGTTGAGAAGTCTAAGAATAAAGGTAAGAGGAGGGGCCCCTGGAGGGCCAGGTTTGGGTGGAATTCTGTGCGCCCTTTCCACTGCATATTGGGGGGATAAACAAGCCTCCGGTAGAAGGTTGCGTAGCATGTCCTCCACAAAGCATGTGGGGTTGTTGCCCTCAGCCCCCTCCGCCAAGCCCACAATGCGCAGGTTGTTGCGCCTGTTCCTGTTCTCCGCGTCCTCCGCCCTGTACTCCAGGGCCTTAACCTTAGTTTGGAGAGTATGGAGTGCTGCGCTGTGTTGAGCGACTGTGTCCTCTGCGTTGCTAACCCTCTGTTCTGTTTCTGTCACCCTGGAGCGGAACCTGTCTATGTCCTGTCGTAAGAGGCCCACATCCATTTTCACTGCGTCTATTTTTGCAGTGAGCGTGGATTGGCATGTGGCTATGGCTGCCATGACTTCTGCCAGCCAGGGGGGTCTGGCCTCAGCAGCCTCCATTAGTGCAGTCTGTGAGTCCCTGTGTACACTGCGAGTGGGTCTGGGTGCTTGTGAGGGTGCTGGCTGCGGGGGGGTATCTCTGGGGAGGGAATTTATATTTTTTCCCCTTACCGGCCGTTGCGCCCGACTGGTGTCGCCTCATTCAGGATCCACTGGGGTCCCCTGCGTCTGAAGGTCCGATCAGAGTGTCCCTGGTGATGCTAGAGCAGGATGAGAGAGGGCTCCCTGGGTTCTTCAGTCAGCGCCGTCTCCTCCACCGGCGGCTCTGGCCGCCCTTCTAGGTGAGACCGCGGCTTCACCTGGGGCCTAATGGAAGTAGGCCTCCATGTCCACATCAAGGGAAGGCCAGGTCCGGGGGATGGCAGACAGTCGGCGGCCGCGATGGGAGGGAGAGGAGAGCCAGTCAGCGCCGTCTCTTCCTCCGACAGCTCCGGCCGTTCTTCTACGCGAGACCGCGGCTTCACCTGGGGCCTAGTGGAAGTCGTAGGCCCTGTGCCCACAGCAAGGGGAAGTCCGGTCCGGAGGATGTTAGACTGGCAGCGGCCGTGATGAGAGGGAGAGGGAATCAGAGTGTCCGCTAGCAGGGGGCCCCCACCGACCTCCAGGCTCCCAGTGCTGTCCCGCTGTAGGCCCAGGAAAGTCCGCCAGACACGAGGACCAGGCCTCTAAAAAACAGATGGCTGCTCGCCCCTGTGCGAGCCCTTCAGGGTTCAGGGAGCAGCTTGTCAGGTGCACAGTCTTCCAGGTCGCCTCAGATCTCAATTTATGAGCAGATTATGTGCCGATGGCTCGGATTAGAAAGTAGGCCCCGGCGGAGCTCTGGAACAGGCGACTGCTCACCTCGCCATCCTGGACACGCCCCCATTAATTGTCTCATTAAAATGTATTCTGGTTTTGTTGAATTTTGTTACTATTGTGATTTTAAGGTTCAGATACCTTCGAATCTATGAATAATGAAAATTTTGTCCAAATTCTGATTCGTAACTAAACGAATTGCACATGTCGAGTGAAAACATGCAGGACACTTTTTAGAGACACAGACCCATGGACACTTGCTAAAATGTTTTATATATTGCCAAAATGTTTATATATATCTATAAATTGTTTATCTGAAACATACCAGAGCCCATTGTACTAACAATAGTGTATTATCCTCCAAATTCGAATTACACTCTCTGCATGCAAACAACTTAAATGTTCTACGTACTAATTACCTGATTCCACTCAGGTATTCTAAGGTCATAACAAACGACCATTCTTCTTTTCAAATAATTCATTGTCTTTCATCTGTTCTCATAACATAAAACCATCAACCAGCATAAACAAAGATCTCTCTGCTGTGTCTTCTGCCTTTGAGCTTTATATATAAATAATTTTGATAACAATGGCTATGTCTGTTTTGTTCTATTTAAAAGAAAAAAAATTACTAGTATTGCAAAACATGATTTTTTTTTTCCTTGCAGTTTGCCAGTAATTTAACAAGTGCCAAATCTTTTCTAAACGCCATTTGGAATTACATATGACACAGGGTCACGCTCCTGCTATACATAACCTTGGAAAAAGCATTTCACAATTCTGCCTAATGTATCTGTTGTGAAACACTTTTTCCGAGGAATAGTCAAGGTAATTAGATCAGATTTTTTTGGACACACAAGATCCACAAGTGGCTAAGGAGCATAGGGCTACCTCTGTAATAAGCCTGCTCTCAATGTATTCCATTATGTGTCCTTGATTTGGGACTCATATAATTTAGGCTCCATTCACACCATTGTGTTCCTGATCGCGGTAGGAATTGCTGCGATTCTGCCTGTAATTCCTAATTGCTGCAAAACGTGGGAAGCATTTGCAATCCCCGTTACTTTCAATGGCACCCAAATTGCAGTGCGATTTTGGCTTTTGCTGCGATTGTCGACTAACGAATTGCGGTAAAATTGTGCAAACAGAATCGTGGGATGCCTGTTGCCCAAAAGAAGTTCTGGAGATTCGGAATTGTGCGATCAGGAACGCCATGGTGTGAATGGAGCCTAATGCTGTGTACACACGGGCGGACTTTTCGGCATCAAAGGTCCGACGGTCTTGCAGACGGACTTTCGATGGACTTTTGACGGACTTCTGACGGACTTGCCTACACACGATCACACCAAAGTCCGACGGATTTGTACGTGATGACGTATGACCGGAGTAAAATAAGGAAGTTCATAGCCAGTAGCCAATAGCTGCCCTAGCATCGGTTTTTGTCCATCGGACTAGCATACAGACGAGTGGATTTTTCGACTGGACTCGAGTCCATCAGAAAGATTTGAAACATGTTCCAAATCTAAAGTCCGTCTGATTTTTGACCGAAAAAGTCCGCTGTAGGTCCGATGAAGCCCACACACGGTCGGATTGTCCAACGGATTCGTCCCGTCAGACCAGTCTGGTCGAAAAGTCCACCCGTGTGTACTAGGCATTAGGGTTAGGAAGTACATTTGCAGAGGTGCCTTGGCACTGCAGTTTAGCTTCACGTGTATTTGGAAATTTAAGAAAAAAAAATGTTTTCATTGAAAGTTTGGAATTTTTAGGTTTTCTGCTCTTGCTGCTAGCTGGATTTTATTTTATTTTTTGTAATGATGAATAACTAGGCTCAGAAGGTGACAAAGGGGGAAGTGAAGATTTATTGATCATTTTGGCAAGCTGTTTTCTTAACCACTTAAGGACCAGCCTCGTTTTGGATTTTAGGTGTTTACATGTTTAAAACAGTTTTTTTTGCTAGAAAATTACTTAGAACCCCCAAACATTATATGTTGTTTTTTTTCTAACACCCTAGAGAATAAAATGGCAGTCAATGCAATACTTTTTTTTGCACCGTATTTGCACAGCGGTCTTATAAGCGCACTTTTTTTTGGAAAAAATTCACTTTTTTGAATAAAAAAAAAAGACAACAGTAAAGTTAGCCCATTTTTTTTTATATTGTGAAATATAATGTTACGCCAAGTAAATTGATACCCAACATGTCACAAGGAAGCCAGGGGTCAAACACGAATCAGCAGCTAGAAGCAAAGTCACAGGAACAAGCCAAGGGTCAAAGCCAGGAATGCAAACAAGACAGGTCAAAGGCAAGCCAGGTCAGTAACAGGAAATCTAATAATATCAGCAACAGCAACACAGGAACTCACAGGGAAAGCTGACGATCTTCCAGTAACTAATGGCTCATGCTGCTGGCTGTATATAGGCTACTGGGCGCCAGAATCTGTCATGCATTGCGTTCGCTTTAGTGTACGCACATGCGCACTGGCACATGAATTCTCCTCGGCCGTTCCCGCCCGTCCGCGCATGCGCAGTCGCATTGGCGAATTTCTAAGTGCCAATCTTTGGTTTTGCTGGGCCTGGGCATTTGCAGGTGTGCCAATTCTTCTACGAACCATTCTCTGACAGCAGAGTTCAGGGGTACGCATAGCTCCCTACTGTCTCTGATTTCGAGGGACTGTCCCTGATTTGGAACAATGTCCCTCTATCCCTCTTTCCTCCTCATTTGTCCCTCATTTTGGTCTGATCTATATAGTTGTATATAAAATGCACTATTCATCTTTCTAAAAGTGTTTCCAAGTGCTAAACCTTTCATCCAATTTTTAAATTGCTGCATTTGTATATTTCAAAAGCCAATATAAAGGAATAGAAGTGTTAAACAAAATTGCTTGCGGGTTTAACAATTTTTTTTAAAATAAAATCCTCCTTTAAGAGGGTGTGGCAGGGTGTGTGTCCTATGCTTACATACTTTTGCTAATAGGTATCCCTCATTCCCATCTCAAAAAGTTGGGAGGTATGAGTACGCTGTGTACAGAATGCAGGGTTTAGGGGTGCGCTGTGTACAGGGTGAAGGGTGCGCGCATGGAGGGATCCATTAGATCCAGGAGCCGCTGAGCAAAGCTTTCTCTTGTAAACCCAGAAGGCTTCTATGTTTACAAGTAATAACGGGGAGTAGGAATGAGGGTGAGAGCCGGATGTGGAAGAATGGAGTATTGCCACATTCGGGCTGCAATACCTGGTACATGAGCCACATAACAAGGCCTGGCAGGCCCCGGATGTCCTTGTGTTTGACATATATGTCCTATAGAGTTTAGGTAGGCTAACTAGTCTTTTGGAACTGTTCTATTTGTGATCTAATATGGGGCAGTAATACTTTCTAAAGAAGTTTTCTACTTTCAAGCTGAAAATGGGAAACCCAGTGCCATGTAGAGGAATCAGATGTCTCAGCTGCTTTTCAGCTGAGTTTAAGGCCCAGTTCACGCACGTGCGGTGCGAATTGAAGCTCAGGTTTCCCTGCGAAGAGAAAAATCAGTTGTTCAGCATTGCATGTCAGTTTTTAAACTGGATCAGGTCAGGATTGCATCAGTATCAGGTCAGATTTACATCAGGATCAGGTCAGTATTTTATCCTGTTCACAGTGGAATGCATCTGCGAATCAGATGCGTTCCCATAGAAGATAATGCGCTTGCAATTCGCACAGCAATGCCCAGAAAATGCAATGCGGAGTGCGAATGCAACGCACATATGTGAACCAGCCTCATTCAAATGAATGTATTTTAAAATGTCATGCGAATTGGATGCGGTGTAATCTGTATCCAATTCGTATACGTGTGAACTGGGCCTTAAAGTTGAGGTTTGGTTGCACAGGGCAGCCTAGGCTGGGCTACATCCTACAAAAGAATGCAAAACCGGTCACACAAAACCTCATGAAGACTGATTGGTGCTGAAGTAACATATAAGGTGCTGCCATCATATATATATATATATATATATATATATATATATATATATATATATATATATATAATGATCTTTAGTAGTATACCATCTTCATAAAAAAGGAATTAGATGTAATGCAAATCACAATCAATCCAAACTTTATCTTAGTTTTAGTAGATATTCTTGTATTTGGGACTTGACCTTTACATTGAAGAATCTTCCACAAAGAGAGCTAAATGACTAGGTGCTCACGCATATTTAGCATTTGTTATGAAGTATTATTTTCAGTACTATTATGGATTATGCTTTAAATGGTCTGTTTTAACAGTATTATACTGCCTTCTAGTGGATATTTTTTATATGGAGTTTTTAAATAACCATAGCTATATTATATACTATACTGAAATACTGTATGACGTGTTAGTACTATTAAAATAATCATACGTGAATACATGAATGTATAGCTATAAACAGGGAACTGCAAAGTTTAAATGTTGTTTGGAAAAAGCACAGTAGGGAAATAGTAAAAACGTGTTTACCACCCCCCCCCCCCCTTTTCCAATGCTCCTTTTTAAGCTGCAAAGACTGTGGTTGTGGGTGTAGACATGGCATTGCGGCCATGGTAGGAATTATATACCCTGTAACCCATTCAAGTAATTAGAGCTGTGTTGCAACCGCCTTGCAACCACATGCAAAGCACACCGTTATGTTGTGTTGAATTTAAGACGTTAAAACAGGAGGGGTGGGGGTGAAATATCACCTCCTCACCACCTGTCAAATGCCTCTAAAAAATGATCTGAGCATGGATCACTTTTCAGAGGAGTGGCAGTCCTTGCAGCTAGTGTAAACAAGCCCTTACTTTCCAGAATTTCTGCTCCTTTCTTGGTTTTTATTGGGAATAAATAGTAAAATATTATAAAAAATGCATTTTAGATCTTTAGACACACTTTAAAGCAGAAGTAAACTGTTCCAAAACACCACATGCTAAAAAAACTCCGCCCTAACATTTCTGGCTGTGACCATCTTGAGTATGGGCAGATGATTCATGTAGCATTTACTTGCTTGAGTCAATCTGCCCTTAGCTCAGGCATACAGGCAGGAGGGTGTGCTTAGCTGAGAAAACCCCTCCTCCAGTTGAAAGACTCCTGGGATGTATGACATAATTTTGGCCTAGGCCAAAAAAAGGAAGAAACTGAAGAAATATAACAAAAAAGGTTAAAACAAGAAAATGTAATATACCTTGCCATCTATATACTAATGCTAACTGTTAATCATTAAAAACAGAAAAACGCATTAATGCTGACTGAGAGAGTTTAGTTGCACTTTAATTGAAATGGTTGCCTGATATTTTTGGAATACCCCACCCAATCCTTACCATCTATACTCCATATGGCCAGCAGATGAAAATATTATACAAAGGGCCTCCATCAGGCCAATAATTAGTCAAGCGGCAACCATTGTTTAAATTGTCAGTACAGGGTTGCTTTTGGTTTCCAGCAAGTTCACAGTATGCCCCAGTCATGTGCACAGTTAGAGTTATCCATACCAGATGCCAAGCCTTTTCCTGTTCCCACAGTTTGCAGAAACTATGTTGGTGGCCTGAAAAGCAGGAGGCAGGGATGTAATGGGGGGTTGGTGAACCAGGTGACCCAAGTCTCTGAGGTCTCGGGAAATGCAGAACAAATCTTGAGATTATGGTGGTAGAAGTAGAAGTAGAAGACCTATGGGTCGAAACATGTCGGGCTTCCTTACCTTTTCTCAAGTTGCCCTTGCCTTTTTACAGTGATCACTTTGTTTTTATGTATCTGGTTTTATTACAATAAAAGATATCACCTTTTTTATCTGCAGCATGGGGAAGCTCTTCTTTTCTTTTTACATAATACCGGGAGAGAAGTAAATACCCCATCTCCGTTACCTACTGCATATTCTAGTCGGCAGAATTTCGTTTATACCCATTGCGAAGATCCGTCCGACGACTCCGCGAGGATTTTGGGAATTGACATCTGCGAGCCCTGACGGTCTGGATATCGGTTTACATGCCCTGAGTGGCGAAATGCCTATATGACTCCATGTCATATGACAGGGGAGTCCACAGGATCCAGTAAGAGTTCATGCCTACCATTCTTTGATTTGATGCTGTTGCAGGTTGAAGCCGTATCCGTTCATTGACCAACCCAATCTTCTGTCCACAGTGACTTTTTATGTGCACATTTGTTTGGAGACTTTCACTTTTCCTTGGTTTTATTCATATGGACTTCACCCCATCCCCACCCTACTCTTTGTGGTATTCCACTACACCTGGTTTATAAATTTGAGGTGTCTGTGATGATTACATATCACATTTTTTATGCGCTACATTTTTTATATATTTTGTATTTTTGCTTGTCACATTGTATGTAGCTGCTTTATTTATCAGCCTAGCACAGTTTTTTTTTTGTTTTTTTTTCCACTATGGTGGGAGACTTGTTTCAGCTACTGAGTGAGGACCTTTAAAATCAGGTTTTAAATTTTGACTAGACCAATAAAGATGCCAGTGACAAGGGACAGGTTGCCAAAAACACAATGAGGGGCAGGCTGTTAATCCTAGAATTGGGTTTGTAGTGAGGGACAGGCTGCTGGCTGAAAAAATGAGCTGGCAGTAAGAGAGAGGCTGCTGGCTGAGGGAAGAGTTGGTGGTGAGGGACATTCTTCTTGCCAAGGATAATGTTGAGGTAATAACGGAGTAGGTAATGAGGATCGTGCTGCCAGGGTGAGAACAGTGTGAATAGAACAGGACACGTTAATGGCCTATGAAGGATGCTGTCATTGGTGAGAGATGAAATGCCTTACTGTACATTTTTACTAATGTTGACTAACAGATGTACAGTGACTGTTATGATGAAAGATGTATAGGGATGTAGTATTCTTCCAAATTCCTTTCCTTTATTACTCCCATTGAAATGCACAGCATACCCTCCTGAAGCCCTGGGTAGTCTTTATATACTGTATTATGCACCTGCAGATGCCTCGAGTTCCAAATTTGTTCCTTTAAGGCTAATTTACACTTGCTTCAAAACAAGGCTTCGGAACTGCTTTGTTAAAGCTCTGTGAATGCCAGTCAAAGCCCCTGTCACTAAATAAAGTAGTTATCTTACAGTCCTGTTTACACCTTGCTTTTGCTTTGCTTTGCTTTGGCTTCGCTTCAAAAATTATACTCCATGTTACTTTAGTGGTGCTTCAAGTCTTCAAAGCCTCCATAGAATGACAAAGCTCACTTGAAGCGCCACCGAAGCATCATAGACGCATCATCGAAGCACCACCACCGAAGCACCACTGAAGCATCATCGAAGAACCACCGTAGCATCAAAAACACATAAAAAAAGCATGTTGAAGCGGTAAGCGCTTTTATGTGTGTTGAACCTGAAGCAAATGTAAATGAGCCCTAAGTATCAGAAGAGAAGGAAAGCAGAAATTCTCCCTGATTCCCGTGAAAAGCTTAAATCACTTTGGGAAGAAAAGGCTTTCAGTCTGAAAGAAGCAGTGGCTGTGAGGTAGGCTCAATAGCCTCAACCCAATTCAAACAATGGAGAAAAATTACCTTTTGGTGAACTGGAACTGGACAGAGGAAGAACAGTCCTTTGGCTCCCAGGAAAAGGTGAAGACTACCTTAGGCAAGAAGGAAATTCTGTGTCTCAATCCTACCTTGTCCCTGTGCAAAACCTGAACCCGTCTACTGCAGCACAAGGTCACCAGTTCAGACACTTGCTACTTTAGGAGTAAGAGTAGAGGGAGGAATGTCTGTAATGTGTACAAACTGCTGTTTTTTTGAAGCACATGTAGCACCCTCTAGTGTGCTAAAGTAGGATTTTTGTGTAGTGTAGGTAAATTGTTAGGCTTGTCTGGTGCGAAAACTGTGTATTTTATCTGGGTCGGGTGAGTGACTCAGGGGAGGCTAGATGACTCACAGGCAGCCTCTCTGAGACCTCCCCCTACTTCTGGAACTTGCTGGAAACTTCCAGAAGAATGAGAGTGGAGGTGAGGAGGAGCTGTCTGGAGTATTCTAAGGTCCCTGACCAATCCCCAACAGATGGGTTGGCATGGGGCAAGTCCCCTTAAATACTCTGGGTCAGCCCAGCTGAGGCAGTGGAGTTCAGGTGGAAGCTGGAGCTGGAGTGTTAGGCTGTTGGTGGCCCTTGAGGGTAGACCCCTAGTCTAAAGGGGTGACCTCAGGCCTGGGCTCAGGTGCGGAAGGGACCCTCTGCATGACACACAGGGGTATCCTGACGGGAGGCATGGCAGCAGGAGAAGGACAGCAGAAGAAAACTGCTGGGCAAATCTCCAGAGAGGAAGACAGCCAGGTGGACTGGTGAGTGTTACAGTCAGGACTGAGAGTCATGCCTGAGAGGACTGGGAGAGAGCAGTCTGGGATGGATGCAGAGTCAGTCTGGAAGGAAGGTCAGCCAAGAGGGATGGATGCAGAGTCAGTCTGTGGAAGTTCAGCCAAGAGGGCTGGAGAAAGGGGTAGCTGCGGTCGGGTGGGCTGGCAGTGCCTGAAGAGGTGGTGCTGGGATCAGTAGCCACAGGAGGACTGCTGTGCACTAGAACTTTGCTACACAAACAAGGGGCCCATAGTCCTGCCTGTAAAGGGCTTTTGCTCTGACTGAGCCTTTTGTCAGATCACCCAACAGTGTGCCAGCTTGACCTAGGAATTGTAATACTGCAACCAAGAGTTGTGCAGCAGGCAGAAGAGAAGTGTACATGTGGAGTGTAAATAGTTGTGTCCCTGAAGAGTTCTTTGCTGAAAGTCAAGTGGGCATCCTATAATACCCCAACCCCTATCCAAGTTTATTCCCCTCAACAAAACATAAAACAAAGCACTGGACTGTTCTTGACTCAAGGGTGCTTTTAAGATGTGGTTTGTCTGGCTGTGCAGGGTGGGGGAGCCCTCTCTACTTGCGGCTCCTAAGGGGGTGCGCTACACACAGAGAGAACCAGATTGATATTACACAGAGTCACAGGGGAACAAACAAAGGAGGCTACATAGGAGATCCCCTCTTTAAGGGTCGTAAAGAGTTAGAGGCTAATGGTCTCTGAAACAGAACAGAAATGGCAAAAACCTCAACCCTAATAATGCTGAGAGCCAAGACCCAGCTACAAGAAGGAAAGGTTCTGTCCCAACAGGAAACTCCTGTGGTTGAAGCCCTGCAACTAACACTACTTGAAGTATGCCTTCCATGTCTCCTGTGTTTATATGCTGCAAGCTGAGGAGTCTACCTGCAAGGTGTCTATGCCTACAATATACACGGTGGACATGGATGTAACATGACGTTCTGACCACGGCAGGATCCACTCTTATCCTTTTATTCCCATAGTGAGACTTCAGGTTCCTCCCTAATAACTGATGTTCAATGGAATCTAAATTGAATGGCCCTTCAGTAAGATGACCCCGCGCTGCAGAGGCAGCCAATTTTCCTCCAGTGGCCAATTCCCCTGCACTGTGAGAATTTCCCAAAACTCTGTTCCAGCTGACAGGCATCTGTCAGGTGGATCCCCTACTAGTATTACTATACAGGATTTATATAGTGCCAACAGTTTACGCAGCACTTTACAATATAAAGGGGGACAGTAAAATTAAAATACAGTTCAATACAGAAGGAATATGAGGGCCCTGCTCATGGAACTTACCATCTAATGGGAGGGGGAGGTGGTAATAGCTGCAGGAGATGATCTGATGGAGATGACTCAAGTATAGTTCTTAGTTGGAGGTGGAGTAGGCTTCCCTGAATAAATTAGTTTTCAAAGATCGCCTGAAAGCGGACAAGGTAAGAGCTGATAGGACATACTGGAGCAGGGAGTTCCATAGGATGTGAGAGGCTCAAGAGAAGTCCTGGAGGCGATTGTGGGAGGAGGTAACAAGGGAGCTAGAGAGCAGGAGGTCTTGGGAGGATTGGACGATTTGGGCAATATCTGCAGAAGAGGTTGGAGATGGGGGTGATGTTGTGGTTAGTATTTAAAATTTTATACGATGGGGTAGAGAAATCCAGTGAAGAGATTGTCAGAGAAGGGCAGCAGTCATGGATTGGTTAGTAAGATGTATTAGTCTAGCAGTAGCATTCATGATTCAGACAGAAGGGGCCAGTGAGGAGGATGTTGCAGTAGTCAAGGCAGGAAATAACCACAGCCTGAATAAGTTGTTTTGTGGTGCCGTTAGTTAGGAGGGGGCAAATTCTGGAAAGGTTGCGGAGGTGGCGGCAAGATTTGGCCAGTGATTGGATAGGCCAGCGTCTAGGATTACATGTAGCACCCTGGCATGTGTGGAGGAATCAATGGTTGTGCCGTTGATTTCAATGGAAAAGTCATGGGGAGAAGATCGGGGAGGAGGAAATATTACAAGCTCAACTTTAGAAAGATTGAGTTTGAGGAAGTGGTGTGACATCCATACTGATATATGGCTCAGTAAATTTGTGATACATGTGGAGATTGAGGAGGTGAGTTGAGGAGTCGAGAGATAGATTTGGGTGTCATCTTAGAGGTGTAAATAATACAAATATCTTGCGAGCAACCCTCAGAAGAAATACACATAAACTTCGCTGTCAGTTGTGCTCCTCTGGTCCCCCACATGCTCCTCTGATTCCACACGTGCTACTCTGGTCCCCCTTTGCTCCTCTGGTCCTCTACATGCTTCTCTGGTCCCCCACATTCTCCTCTAATCTCTGTGCTCCTCTCGTCCCCCCCTGCTCCTCTGTTCCCCCCTGCTCCTCTGTTCCCCCCCATGCTTCTTTGGTCCCCACATGCTCCTCTGTCCCCCCCTGCTCTTCTGGTCCTCATGCTCCTCTGGTCCCCCACATTCTTCTCTGGTGCCTCCATGCTCTTCTGGTCCGCCATATACTCCTCTGGTCCCCCGTGCTCCTCTGGTCCCCCCTGTGCACCTCTGGTCCCCCACATGCTTCTCTGGTCCCTTGGGCTCCCCTGGTCCCCCACATGCTCCTCTGGTCCCCCACGTGCACATCTGGACCCTATATACTCCTCTGGTCCCCCTGTGCTCCTCTAGTCCCCCCTGTGCACCTCTGGTCCCCCACATGCTCCTCTGGTCCCCCACGTGCTCTTCTGTTCCCCCTCTGCTCCCCTGGTCCCCCATTTGCTCCTCTGGTCTCCCACTGCTCCTCTGTTCCCTCTGCTCTTCTGGTCCCCCCTGCTTCTCTGTTCCCCCCATGGTCCTCATGCTCCTCTGGTCCCCGGGCTCCTCTGGACTCCCCCATGCTCCTCTTTTCACCCCCACAGTGCTCATCTCCTCTCCCTGGCTAGCTGTGCAATATGCGGATGGGCTGAAGTGTGTCTCCTTTAGTAATTTTATTGTGGAAAATACTTTATTTACTGCGCCGCTGGGTGCCCACGTGGCCCGCCGGAGCTCTTTTTCCCCACTCCGAGCACTGAAGACGGAGGGGGCACTGATGTCAGCCGTGAGGAGAGGAGAAAGTCTCTGGCGGGTAACGTGAGCGCCAAGTGGCGCTGTAAAAAACGTATTTTCCACAATAAAGTTACAAAAGGAGACACACTGCACATTATATAATCTCTTTTCAAAACGGATTACATGTTTTTACAATGACTTTAACTAGGGCTTGTTTTCGGGGGTAAGGCTTATATTGCAGCCATGCCAGAAAATAACGCTAGGTCTTTTTTTGGGGGCAGGGCTTACTTTCAGGGAAACAGCATATATACGTATATTGTATGAATATAATGGGATTTTTAAATACAGCTTACCTGTAAAATCCTTTTCTTGGGAATACATCACGGGACACAGAGGCTTGGTAATTTATTAGTGGGTTAGATAGTACCTTCAGGTGATTGGACACTTATAACCCAAATTACAAAGTGAGTTCCTCCCCTATATAACCCCTAACATATAGAGAGTACCTCAGTTTTGTAGCAAAGATATAAGTATCCCCACGTATAATCTGTGTCCCGTGATGTATTCCCAAGAAAAGGATTTTACAGGTAAGCTGTATTTAAAAATCCAATTTTTTTGTTCATACATCACAGGACACAGAGGCTTGGTAATTACTTAGTGGGATGTCCTAAAGCAATGCCCAAATTGAGGGGAGGGAGACACGGATCAGAAAAAACATAGACCGCCAACCGACAAGAGGATCTAAACTGCTGCCTGCAGCACACTGCGCCCGAAGGCGGCATCCTCATGCCCTCTTACATCCACCGGATAGAATCTAGTGAATGTATGGGCTGAAGACCAAGTTGCAGCTTTGCAGATCTGAGCCATGGAGGCCTGGTGATGCACTGCCCATGAAGCACTAACCACTCTAGTTGAGTGCACCTTAACCTGAAAAGGAGGAATCTTCTTCTTTATAGCATAGGCCTAAATAATAACTTTCCGAAGTCATCTGGAAATGGTGGATTTCAACTCTGCCTGGCCCTTTCTGGGGCCTTCTGGCAGAATAAACAGACAATCAGTCTTTCGTATCAGAGTGGTTGCCTGCAGATAGATATTGACTGCTCTTACAACATCTAGGGAGTGTAATAACTTCTCTTCCGTGGACAAAAAGGACGGTAGGACCATATCTTGATTCAGATGGAATCCTGAAACCACCTTAGGTAAAAACAGTCGAGTGAGGACGCAACACCACCCTGTCTTTGTGAATAATCAAATATGGCTCCTTACAAGAAAGAGCTGCTAATTCTGATACCCTTCTAGCCGAGGAAATGGCTACCAAAAAGACCAGTTTCTTTGTCAGAAGAACTAAAGAAGCATGGTGCAATGGTTCAAAGGGTTGTTCTTGCAAAACTGACAAAACCAAATTCAGATCCCATGGGCACACAGGAGGTTTTACAGGCGGATTCAAGCGCAGTGCCCCCTGAACAAAGGCCCGGACTAGGGAATGTGAGGCAAGTGGTCTTTGAAAGAATACTGATAAGGCCGAGATCTGGACCTTGATAGTGCTTAAAGCCAGCCTCATTTCAATGCCTAACTGAAGAAAGGCAAGAATCCTGCTAATGGCATACTCTCTAGGATGCCACCCCTTGAGTTCACACCAGGAAACATATGCCTTCCAGATTCTGTAGTAGATGAGCCTGGAGGCCGGCTTCCTAGCATTAATCAGAGTGAAAAGGACTGATTCCGAGAGCCCACAGCTTTTCAGAATGTTGGTCTCATTAGCAAAGCCATTAAATTCAGACTTTGTAAAGCAGGATGGAATATTGGGCCTTGTGAGAGTAAATCTGGACACAGCGAAAAAACTCAAGGTCTTCCCACTGCCATCTTTATGATATCTGCATACCAAGGTCGTATGGGCCAAGTCGGGGGCCACCAGAATGACCGACTTTGCTTCCCTTTTGACCCTTCGAAGGAACTGCGGAAGAAGCTGAATTGGAAGAAATGCATAAATCAGAGAGTAACGATCCCATGGAATCTTAAGGCATCTGAACCTTGTGCTAGCAGATCCTTTGTTCTTGACACAAAGCTTTCCAGTTTTTTGTCGAACCTGGATGCAAACAGGTCTACATCCGTGATACCCCAATTTTGACATATGGTCTGAAATATGTCGAGGTGTAGAGACCAATCTCCTGGACACATCTTCTGGCAGCTTAGAAAATTTTCCACCCCTGCCAATTTTCTACCCCTGGAATAAAGACCGCAGACAGGCAAGGAATATGCCCTTCTGCCCAGAAAAAAATGTGATTCACCTCCTTTTGGGCATCCAGGCTCCTGGTGCCTCATTGGAGACTGATATAAGCCACAGCTGTGGCATTGTCGGACTGTATCCGGACAGGATGGACCTGTAGTCTGAAAGTCCAGACCTTGAGGTCTAAACGAATTGCCCCAATTTCCAGAATGTTGATGGGCAAGAGCTTTTTGGCTCTGGACCATCTTCCCTGGGTGGAAGCTTCTTCCAGAACTGCTCCCCAGCCCATTAGGCTGGCATCTGTGGTTATGAGTTTCCAAGTAACTGGGACAAAGGACTTTCCTTTTAAAAGATTCTTGGTAAGTAACCACCAATTGAGGCTCTGGCGCACCCCTGGGGATAGGCACATTGGAAGATCCAAGGCTTGAACCCTCTTGTTCCAGGCAGAGAGGATGCTATTTTGTAAAGGTCTCGAGTGAAACTGAGCATAAGGGACAGCCTCGAAGGAGGCGACCATCTTCCCCAATAGTCTCATACATAGTTGGATAGAGGGATTTCTCTTTGCTGAGACTACCCGGACCAAATCTTTTATGGCCCTGGCTTTTGACCTGAGTAAGAACACTCTGCTTTGGACTGTGTCTATGACCATGCCCAAATACGCCAGCCTCCTTAGGGGCTGCAAGAAGGATTTCTCTTGATTGAGGACCCAGCCTAGGTACTCTAAGTACTTTACCATGCAGAGCACATTGTGGCTTAGGCGTGTTACGGACTGTTCTATGAGTAGCAAATCGTCCAGATAAGCTGTCGCAGTTATGCCCTGTACCCTTAGATTTGCCAGGGGTGGGGCTAAAACTTTTGTGAACAATCAAGGAGCAGAAGCTAGACCAAAAGGAATGGCCACAAATTGAAAGTGGCGCTGATCCACCGCAAACCTTAGGAATCTTTGGTGAGCAGAAAATATTGGCACATGCAAATATACATCTTTGATGTCTATTGATGCCAGGAATTCTCCCCTCCGAAGGCTGAAGACTACTGAGTGGATAGACTCCATGCGGA
Organism: Aquarana catesbeiana; assembly: GCF_042186555.1. Taxonomy (NCBI): domain Eukaryota; kingdom Metazoa; phylum Chordata; class Amphibia; order Anura; family Ranidae; genus Aquarana; species Aquarana catesbeiana. The sequence continues at coordinate 88,633,797 of NC_133336.1, forward strand.
AAGGACGAATGTCTAGAAATTGATTCAGGTTTTTTAGATCCAGAATAGGTCTGACATCTCCATTTGGTTTTGGAACCGTAAAGAGATTTGAGTAGAACCCTGAGCCTTGCTCTTCCGGGGCCACCTCTAAAATTACCCCTTGGGATAACAGACGTTCTAAGGCCAGAAGTAAGGACCTTCTTTTTTCTGGATCCCTGGGGACTCTTGACCTTAGGAAATGAGATGGCAGAAGCTCCCAGGAACTCTAGCTTGTAGCCCAGAGACACCGTGGAGGCTACCCATCTGTCCTGAATCTCTTCCCGCCAGGCACGTGCAAACTGCAGCACCTTCCCCCCACTCGGCCGAGCGGGGGCACCCCTTCATAGGGAGGCTTTGGGGTTCTGTTTACCAGAACTTGGACCCCAAGGTTTCTTTTGCCCTTGGGCTTGACTTTGGACCTTTCCCCTAGTATTTGATTGAGGAGGCCGTTGCCACTGCCTGGAGGATGAGGCTCCAGGGGCTGGGGACAGAGACCGTCTAAATGAAAGACGTTTACTCCTCCTTTTGACCGGTAACAACGTGGTTTTACCCCTGGTAATCTTCTGGATATATTTGTCCAGATCATCCCCAAACAGGCGTTCTCCATGAAACGGGAACTTAGTTAAATATTTTTTGCATGAAGCTTCAGCTGCCCAACGCTTAAGCCAAAGGGACCTGCACATGTGTACCAGCAGGAGAGTGAGGCAAGATGCTTGCTGAGCAGAATCCATAATGGCATCAACCATGAAACACAAGGCTTTAGGAAGTTCTGCATAAACCTCTGCCTCCTCAGTGGAAAAGAGGCTAAGCACTTGCTTCATTTGTTCTTTGAGCCCAGCACCCACCACAGAGAAAGAGGCTTTAAATAAAGTTTCCAGCTTTTTGTCAGTTGGATCCTTAAACCCTTGAGCATTGTCCACAGGACAGGTCAGGTTCTTATTCACACAAGAAACAGCTGCATCTATGGCTGGGACTCCCCATTTCTTGGTGAAACTTTCCTCCACCGGATAAAGCATAGAAAACCTTTTAGGAGGATTAAATAGTTTATCTGGGTGACCCCAGTCCTCATACAACAATTTATCCAGTAAAGAATGAGTTGGGAAGGCATACGCAGCCTGTGGGGATTTCTGGGACCCCAGGGAGGAAACAGGGGAAATGGCAGCCTCAGCAGAGGGCAATCTGTATGTGGATTGCACCAATTCAGTATAGTATTGCACCTGCGCTTTGAGGGCCTGGGAGGTAGAAGAGAGCTTCTCCAATTCCCCTGATTCGTCCGACTGCACCTGATCCCTACCATCAGATAGGGATCTTTCCTCATTATCAGAATGCCCATCCGATAGGGAACCCAAAGCAGAGGGAGGGGATCTACCCCTTTTCATGCTATTTTTTAAGGAAGCTGTGACAAAGGTAGTAATCCTTCCTTCTAAACCATCCAATGCAGCCTTTAAAGCGTCTTCTGTGACCTAAACAGGAACTGAAACATTGGGAGAGGCTGCAAAACCTGACAGGGGTACAGACTCATCCTGGGAGGCTGCCTCCAGTCTTGCAGGGGGGGATGGTATCCTGCAGGCATGTCCAGAACCCCTAGATGTAGGCGGTGATTTTCTGGTGCCTCTTTTACCTCCCCCTGAAGCCCTCTTATGAGGAGAAATAGTCCTAAGCTGCAAAGCAGAGGTACTAGTGTAAATTGCAATCACTGTTGTGCTATAGTCTTAGAATATAAACATTAGCTACAAACTGCACAACCTGATGCCGAGTAGGTGTCTTAGGTTTGCCAGGATCCGATCTACAGGGATGCTTACTAAACCCACAGCTCTGTGTCCCACCACTTACAGGAGCTCTGGCGCTTGGGGCTTTTAAAAAACGTCAGCTTTGCGCCTGCGCACTGGTGCGCCGTGCACGCCACATGTGGACGGCGCCGCGACCACACCCACCCTCCTTCCCCAGCGACCCTGCTATAAAAGCGCGCACGTAGGGCCATCATGGTGGTGGCCGGGACGAGGCGGGGGGAAAGGAGACCATCAGAGGACTGCGTGGGACCCCTGGACTGTGTGGGATCCCCCTTTCTTGTTTAATTGCAACGGAGGAGGTTAGCGACATTCACAGACCAGCTTCACTGAGCGTGTATCCTGGAAAGCATGTAAGTATACACCAGGTATGAATCTTACTCCCTCTAGTGGCGGAAACCTGGTAAGACATACAACTACTCACAGAAGATAATCCATAATGTGTAAACTTTAGGATTGTCTTCACTTAACTTATCCTCGTCGCAGGAACTGCTGAGAACAGACAGATTCCAGCCTTCACCCATCACGGCGGGTAGCGTTGTGCCAACCTTCAGGGTTCTGGGATCCTACTCACAGGATCCTCTTCCCTGGACCTGTAGAAGACTCTGCCAGAAACTTTTTGTGCCACTGTTATATTACTACACCAAAGCCTGGATCCCAGAGTCCAGACCTCCAAGGAGAGACATTACAGGCAAAACCTCGTTTCTTCTTATCACGAGGCCTGGGTACCATCCATCTTAGGCGTTTTAGTATTGGCCCGAGGTATGGATCCAGTTGTATAGCTCCTAGGTCCTCGCAGACCATCAAACAGAGCTTTCTTCTTAGCACATCTTCAATGTGACCAACCACCTTAGACTTTTTTACTTAAGGTGGTTTTAGGATTCCATCTGAATCAAGATATGGTCCTACCGTCCTTTTTTCCAGATCCGCAGTCCACGGAAGAGGAGTTATTACACTCTCTAGATGTTGTAAGAGCAGGCAACCACTCTGATACGAAAGACTGATTGTCTGTTCATTCTGCCAGAAGGCCCTAGAAAGGGCCAGGCAGCATTGAAATCCACTATTTCCAGATGACTTCAGAAAGTTATTATTCAGGCCTATGCTATAAAGAAGAAGATGCCTCCTTTTCAGGTTAAGGCGCACTCAACTAGAGCGGTTAGTGCTTCATGGGCAGTGCATCACCAGGCCTCCATGACTCAGATCTGCAAGGCTGCAACTTGGTCTTCAGTCCATACATTCACTAGATTCTATCAGGTGGATGTAAGAGGGCACGAGGATGCCGCCTTCGGGCGCAGTGTGCTGCAGGCAGCAGTATAGATCCTCTTGTCGGTTGGCGGTCTATGTTTTTTCTGATCTGTGTCTCCCTCCCCTCAATTTGGGCATTGCGTTAGGACATCCCACTAAGTAATTACCAAGCCTCTGTGTCCTAAGATGTATGAACAAGAAAATAGGATTTTTAAATACAGCTTAACTGTAAAATCCTTTTCTTGGGAATACATCACGGGACACAGAGCTCCCGCCCCTCTTCGGGATTATACGTGGGGATACTTATTGCTTTGCTACAAAACTGAGGTTCTCTCTATATGGAAGTGGTTTTTAGGGGAGGAACTCACTTTGTAATTTGGGTTTCCAATGTCCAGTCACCTGAAGGTACTATCTAACCCACTAAGAAATTACCAAGCCTCTGTGTCCCATGATGTATTCCCAAGAAAAGGATTTTACAGGTAAGCTGTATTTAAAAATCCCATTATATTGATACAGTATACATATATATGCTGTTTCCCTGAAAGTAAGCCCTGCCCCAAAAATAAGACCTAGACCTAGCGTTATTTTCTGGCATGGCTGCAATATAAGCCTTACCCCGAAAATAAGCCCTAGTTAAAGTCATTGTAAAAACATGTAATCCGTTTTGAAAAGAGATTATATAATGTGCAGTGTGACTCCTTTTGTAACTTTATTGTGGAAAATACCTTTTTTACAGCGCCACTTGGTGCTCACGTGACCCGCCGGAGACCTTTTCCGCCACGTGAGCACCCAGCGGCTCTGTAAATAAAGTATTCTCCACAATAAAGTTACTAAAGGATAGTATTTACCAAGCCTCTGTGTCCCGTGATGTATGAACAAGAAATATATACACACACACATAATATATATATATATATATATATATATATATATATATATATATATATATATATATATATATCTCACAAAAGTGAGTACACCCCTCACATTTTTGTATATGATGCTGAGTGCAGTATCCCAACATGATAACAACCCCAAACACACCTCCAAGATGACAACTGCCTTGCTATAGTAGCTGTTAGGCATCCTCAAACGGAAGGTGGAGGAGCGCAATGTAGCTAACATCTACCAGCTCTCGTTATGGAGGAGTGGAAGAGGACTCCAGTGGCAACATGTGAAGCTCTGGTGAGGGTTAGGGCAGTGCTGGAAAATAATGGTAGTCACACAAAATATTGACACTTTAGGCCCAATTTGGACATTTTCACTTAGGGGTGTACTCACTTTTGTTGCCAGTGGTTTAGACATTAATGGCTGTGTGTTGAGTTATTTTGAGGGGACAGCAAATTTACAGTTATACAAGCTGTACACTTATTACTTTACATTGCAGCAAAGTGTCATTTCTTCAGTGTTGTCACATGAAAAGATATAAAATATTTACAAAAATGTGAAGGGTGTACTCACTTTTGTGAGATACTGTATATACAGGCAGTCCCCTAGTTACAAACATCTGCTTTACAAACAACTCCTACTTACAAACGGAGGGAGACAACAGGAAATCTACCCCTAGGAAGGGAAATTCACTCCTGTAATGCCCTGTACACACGGTCGGACTTTGTTCGGACATTCCGACAACAAAATTCTAGGATTTTTTCCGACGGATGTTGGCTCAAACTCGTCTTGCATACACATGGTCACACAAAGTTGTCGGAAAATACAATCGTTCTAAACGCGGTGACGTAAAACACGTACATCGGGACTATAAACGGGGCAGTGGCCAATAGCTTTCATCTCTCCGACAACAAGGTCCTATCACACATTTTCCGTCCGTATGTACGGGGTATAAGAGTTATTATGGGAAAAGGGTGTCTCCACTGATGCTTTATCACCAAGGCTTGTTTTCACAACAACCCACAATTTTCAAAATCCAATTGTCATTGGGACAGAAAGTGAGGTGAAATCTTCTGAACAGGGGCACAGGCAGCAAAGCAAACGTTGCAGGGGTGTTAACCCTTCCCTGTGCTATCCAGAAAGCTTAAAAATTGTTTTTTGACTGCAGCTACACATAAAAAATTGACCTTTTCCGACTTCCAACAGATTCAACTTAACTTAAGAACAAACCTACAGACCCCATCTTGTTTGTAACCCAGGGACCGCCTGTTATATCTAGATAGATAGATACAGTATCTATAGATATAGATATATATCTATATCTATATCTATATCTATATTTATATCTATATTTATATATATATATATATATATATATATATATATATATATATATATATAGCGGGATAAATGGAAAGATTCTGAACCATATTAAATTATATCACTTGATAAGATGGGTAGTAGGGGCTTCTACTGAGGGCCACAAGACATGGAATAAGTATAGTACAATGGGGTTAATCTCAATGTGTATACAATAAAGAAAATATACGAGCTAAGGAAAAATATATTGGGAAAATAATTGTAGCGATCTCCCTGACCTTTAGAGGCCTGGTGGTGACCCCCAGAGTCAGGCAGAGCTGACATTCCTCCTCAAGGTGCAGGTTACTAGGCATGGTGGGTGTAGTGCACAATGGAAAGATGGGCACCAGTCACTGTTATTTCTCTTAACAGAAACAGGGGAGAGAGGGTGAGGGCACAGGACACCGTTAGGCAAATGCAATAGCAATGTGGCAGACTCCGCAGACAAAAATAGAACTAGGCAGACAGCAATACAGAAAAAGAGCCTTTAACCGAGCCTCTTTTTGAGATTTTGTGTTTACAAGTTAAAAACATTTTTTTTGCTAGAAAATTACTTAGAATCCTCAAACATTATATATATATATATATATATATATATATATATATATATATATATATATATATATCTTTTTCTAACACCCTAGAGAATAAAATGGGGGTCGTTGCAATACTTTCTGTCACACCGTATTTGCGCAGCAGTCTTACAGCCCGCTGAAGAAGAGGATACCGGGATTATGGTAACTAGCTGCTGCCATAATAACAATATTACTCTTGAAAGTAGCGATGTAAAATGATGGCGGGCGGTCTGTAAGTGGTTACACCTTCAGCCCCGGAAGGATTTACCCACGTCTTGACCAGGCCATTTTTTTGTGATACAGCACTCTGGTGCTTTAACTGACAATTGCACGGTTATGCAATGCTGTACCTAAACAAAATTTACGTCCTTTTCTTCCCACAAATAGAGCTTTCTTTTGGTGGTATTTGATCACCTCTGCGATTTTTACACTATAAACAAAAAAGGAGTGACAATTTTGAAAAAGAAACTATTTTTTTTTTTACTTTCTGCTATAATACATATTCAAAAAAAACAAAAAAAACAAATTATAACTGCGTTGGGTGGTCGGGAAGTGGTTAAACTGAATTCAGCGATCTGTATCTTGTAGCAACTGCTGTCTCTTATTGCAACAACTTCACTCACAGTATCCCACTGTAGATCTTCAAGCTTAGCTCCCAGCTGCCTGCTGGACTTCTCAAGCTTCACTCACAGCTACCCGCTGTATTCTTCAAGCTCAGCTCGCGGTATCCCACTGGACTTCTCGGACTCTCAGCTACCCGCTGGATCCCTCAAGCTCAACTCACAGCTACCCACTGTATTCTTCAAGCTTCACCCATGCTACCTGCTGGGTTCCTTGGACTTACAGCTACCCGCTGGATCTCTCAAGCTTTACTCACAGTTACCGGCTGTACTTATTTTCAAGCTTTACTTACAGCTACCCACTGTACTCCTTCAAGCTTTACTCACAGCTACCCGCTGTATTTTTGGATGAGTCTCTACTGAAGCTTTCCCACTTACTTCACCGTCCTCGGCTAGTGAAGCGCCTGCTCTGGTACTCCTTCAGAACTCCATCGCTTTGCACCTGCCTCCGGCAACAAGAGTGGTTGACCCCTGGCAACTTCTTCTCCCTTGCCTCCTGGCAGCGATTGGGGTGCCTTTAGGCTGAGCCCCTTTTACACGTGGCTAGGCCCCAGGCTTCAGGCCTACACCTCGGCTGCTGCTCCACGCACACCCACCTAGGCCGCAGCTCGGGTGGAAAGAACCCCGATCACATGACTCATCCAAATAAATAGACTATCCCAGCATGCTCAGTGGCCAAAGAAACTCCTGTTGAGACAACATATTCACTCATAACCTGAATTCACTGCAATCTATCATCCTAATGGCAAAGGCAACAGTGCCACCTATTGAAGAGAAAATGAGTGGCAATAGATAAAAGTTCATAAGAAAGAAGGGGGGTGGTACCTACGTCCTTTCTAATAGAGAAAGAGTGGTTTTGAGGCTGTTTGGACTTTCATGGTACCGTACAAAGGCTAAACATAACCAATATGTTATAAAAGTATTTTATTATACAAATATCTTTTTAAAACCATACAAAAACATCTTAAAAAATATATACCAAAGGGCATATCTTGCACATTCAGCTCTATACAGTTACAGATGGGTTTTACCAGCAGGGGATGATAATCACCCAAATCATATCCCATCTATTGAATACCTATTAATGCTCTACATGTTTCACGGGGAACACCACCACTTCTTCAGGAGCTTGTAGTACAGTATTTATAGAGCGAACATCGTGTTTTTTATTGCTACAAATAAGAAAATAGGAAAAAGAAAAAAAGGAAATTGAATTACATAATTCCAACATCATGTACAATACATGCATGACATTGCTTTCTGCACGCCGTCTTACCCAGAGTGCCAACACCCCGCACAGAGCCCAAAAGGGGTACAAGTCTGCCCTGACCAGCATGGGAATCCCACACCAAGGGGTACAGATCCCTCCCCCTAGTAGAGAAGAGAGCAAAAATAGGAAACGTGGATAAAGACTTAAATAACGGAGTTTGAGCAAACATGCTCAGCCACGGATGGCAATATGTTTTATAACACACCGTAGTCGCAGGTATGAGTCACCTCGGACGGACCCCCTCACAGTTAGACCCAATCACAATGAAATGTTTCCCTAATTGCAGTGATAGGCTGCAGGAATAAATACGAGTGAAATATGTATCACAATTGTTATTTCTATTGTAATTGCCTTACTCACTACAGAGACTATACCCTTTACCTAATGGGTAACGGGGTTTAAATGTATATATATATATGTATATCTCTTGATGGTTTACAGAGTGTAATTTTTTAAAATGATAAACAGGTGGAAGATTTTTACTCTCCATGTGTTAGAGGAGAGAGACCGACAGGATAATATATATACTGTATAAAATGTCAGTCCACCGATCAAGTAACAGCCCTGTATCATAATTTTAAAACACATATCACAAAAGACACATATGTGTATACAATATCTATCCTATAGTGTGGAATATGACTAACAGCAGTCACAATACACATACATTGCATAGGTTGCATGTGTATGTTATCCATAGTAGTAAGCTTACCATGCTATTGACAGAAGAAAGAGATTACAATTAAACTCAAGTTTAGTAGAAAAACCAGTTGAGCAAGACTACAAATTAGCCAGGCTAGTTACCACCTAGCACAACTAAATTTACTAGCAGCCCTGTTTAGGACAAGGGTGCTACAATCTCCCCCTGCCAAAGAAACTGGAGTCTGCAAAACAAAAAATATTGCTCTCAAGCCTGAGAGTGGATGTTCTGGCAAAAATGGATAAGGAGGGGTAACAGGGAAGGATGAACTATAAAAACAAACACGTACTGCATTCCACACGAAAATAGGTGAAAATGGGATTTCACATGATGACAGATAAATATGAGGCTTTATTTACAATTATGTGTAGCGTACCACACAATAGCAAAGGAAAAAATGCAATGAACAACAACCTTCTATCTATCTATCTATCTATCTATCTATCTATCTATCTATCTATCTATCTATCTATCTATCTATCTATCTATCTATCTATCTATCTATCTATCTATCTATCTATCTAATATTTACACGATATTGCAATTAAAGATAAACATTACTGTATACAATGAAGTCTCTCCTCATCCGAGGAAAATGCAGAGGATATAGGAACACCTGAAAACACAAGATTATGCAATATAAATAAATATGACATTTTAGCAACACACTATAGTACTCTACTCTACTCTGCTCTACTCTACTCTACTAGTATAGCAATATCTATACAGAATAAACTGTTATATATATATATATATATATATATATATATACATTCCTGGCAAATAACTATACCTAGAAATATGTACATGTGGAAAAGGGCCCCACTCCTGTGAGAGTGTCACGGTTTTCCAAAACATTTCTAGCATATCTGAAAAATAAAACTCACTTAGCAACCTATATTTACTGTAGATACTTTGCAGTAAGAACTTATAACTCACTCAGAGTGGCACGCTCACACCATCTAGTGGTCAGTAAAGCGAGAACAGTCCATATGATAGAGAAAATTGCCACAAAGTGCATAGAGGAGACGCCCCCTTGGACTTTATAGGGCAGAAGAGTAATGGAGAGTAAATATATGTAAAAGGCATAAAGGTGCCAACTTTATTAGTGTACAAAAATAAATGTTTAAAAACAAACACAGTTCACTCTTAAGAACAATATATCAATGAGTTGATGTAAAATGTAAACATACAATATGTATCACCCAAAGCTAACAATCCCTATTGCTGCCTCAATTAAAATTGGGTTCAGTTTAGGATTGGTAGCTGTTATTTACATCCCGACATGTTTCGGAAAATCGCATTGAAAACGTGTCTTTTCTTCTTCAGGGGGGTTTATACAGTTGGGTAAATTATTCTTTTGTCTCAATCACAAATATGTATATATATATATATATATATATATATATATATATATATATATATATATATATATATAGTAATATTGATATAGTGTCATAGCAAATACATCAAAGCATAGTCTATAGCTTATTATGCCATTTTACAAAGTAACAGGGTATAGAGTACTTACATGTTTAGACTCATTGGGGGTTTGATAGATAATAGCACACATAAAAGCACATGCTGGCTGCATAAGTCCACACATATGACAAAAAATTGTCTGTGTGTCCATAAGCCGATCCGCTGAAGCGCATTCACAAGAGACGCCTGATTTTTCTAACAGCAATCAAATTAATGCCACTTTGGGGAAAAAATATAACAAGAGGGTATTTTAAATTTGACTTCCACTTATTATAGAAAACGTAAGGGGAGTAGGAGAGATTACAACAAACGTAGAGGCATAGAGCCATGTCTGTACATGGCCTGTCAAAACCATAGTGTTTACCTCAAGTTGAAAGTCTGAGTGAGCTGCTGACATCCCGGTGGTGGCCAGTGAACTGACACAAATCATCTGGGTGTGAGCGTTTAAACACCTGATCTGTTTAGACATAATAGAACAATCCATTCCACCAGTACAGCTGCATGTAATGCAGCCGATTGCGAAGATCGAAGCGTATCTCTGACAGGGGGACGCGCGGCGCAACCACGCCAATAAGGGCGTGATGACATCGCGCGTCATTGGCGGGCAAACACTTGCTGATCGTCATGGAGACGGCGGCGAGAGTGTGGACATGCTCCTCCTGGTGCAGTGAACAAGGGCGGAGACAGAAGCTAGTCTGTCATAGGCCCATACTGCACAAGTGGAGCTTACCCGCCGGGTGTCTGCGCAAGAGCAGAGCAGCAAGGGCACAGGACTAGAGGCCATCTGGTGGGCAGGGATGTAATAGCAGCCAGCCAGTTTACATAGAAAAGAAGGCTGAACAAAAAAGAAGAACAAAGACAACAGAATAAATGCAGTATTGTTGCATGAAACATAATATTTAGGCATCAAAAGCATATAACAATGGAAACCAAAAATAACTAATATTAAGTTACTAAACAACATTGTCATGATCTATGAGTTATTATAGTAAAAAACTGAAAATACAGTAAAAGCAATGTGTTATTGTAGCCAGGATGAAAAAGGATCTCATACCATTCCTGGAATTGGTTTCTCATTGTAAATACAATTGTAATTTAATCATCAATACCCAAATAGAGAGAGAAGACTAATCAAATAAAAGGGAGAGAAAGAAGGGAAGACCTCAAAAGCTTCATTCAGAGACTATGCTTCAGAACCAAAAATCTCAAAGATTCAATTTGCAGACCCCAGAGGTTAATCCAGGAAGGAATGATCGAAAATTGAAAGCCTCATTTAATCCAGGCGGTGAAGTAGCCTGTAAATTGAATATCCACCTTAGTTCACATTGGAGGAGGCGTTTATTAAAATCGCCACCTCTTTGAGTTCTCTCCGGAATGACTCCAATGCTATTCCTATGGCGGCTCAACAAAGGGCTTCTTAGGATAGGAGACTACCTTAATGGAGATCAACCGCACTCAATGCAACATCTTAAAGACACGTTTCAGATGCCCTCCGGCAAACTATTTCAATAAAATCAGATTATTTATTTTGTACGATCAACTTAACTGGTTGGATGGACCCCTTGTACTTACAAATTTTGAATTATCTTGCCAAACATGGGCGTCCGCAAAACTTTTTTCAGGGGGGGCATCATTTTAGGGTCACTCATGCACCGCCCCTTTTCGACAATGTCATTATCACATTATCATGCTCAGAGACTGCAGACGTAGGTGCTTTGAGGGGACCCCAAAGCACCGTCCCAATGTTGAGGGCATGTGGCCTGGTACGGTTCAGGAGGGGGGGGGGCGCTCTCTCGTCCCCCCTCTTTTCCTGCGGCCTGCCAGGTTGCGTGCTCGGATAAGGGTCTGGTATGGATTTTTGGGGGGACCCCACGCCATTTTTAAAAAAAATTTTGGCGTGGGGTTGCCCTTAAAATCCATACCAGGCCTGAAGGGTCTGGTATAGATTTTGAGGGGGACTCCACGCCATTTTTAAAAAAAATTTTGGCCGGGGTTCCCCTTAATATCCATATCAGACCTGAGGGGCCTGGTATGGAATTTAGGGGGACCCCCACGTCATTTTTTTTTTCAAATTTTGGTTCGGGGTTCCCCTGTGGGGAATTCCCATGCCGTTTTTATCAATGAACTTTTATGTGTATTGTCGGACCGGCAATTCATTAATAGCCACGAGTAGTTTTTTTTCCTTTGAAATGTCATTTTGCTGTCAGACTGTTCTAAACACGGGAAACAAGCACCCCTTTACAGGCATACTATAGACACCCCCCAGGTACAAAATTTAAAGGAATATAACACTTTTATTGTTTCACTTTAAGCATTATTAAAATCACTGCTCCCGAAAAAATGGCCGTTTTTAAAATTTTTTTTTGCATTGATCCATGTCCCCTGGGGCAGGACACAGGTCCCCAAACACTTTTTATGACAATACCATGCATATAAGCCTTTAAAATTAGCACTTTTGATTTCTCCCATTAATAGTCTTCCCAACGTAGTAACACCCACATTCACGTGTGAGTAAGTATACCATGCCGGGAATCTTACAATTATTTCATAAACATCGGATAGTATAATTACAATTCATCAACACTGTGAGGGAGTACCCTCTGATGTATATTGTTTATCAGTTATATCATATGGTATTATCCACTGTTTGCTTCCCCTTCATAGTTCAAACTGTCTCGCATTGTGTACACCAGAGCTCATATTTTAACTTTTGTATCACATTGATGTCCAATTGTCTCTTGGTGAATAAAATAATAATTTTTATGAAAAATTATTTTGACTCCTATTTGCTGCTAAAAAGCCCCATGGGGAATTCTCCCCTTACGTTTAAACATTTGTACCGGGGTGTGCAGCCATATCAGACTCCTATACATGTGTCATTCATTGCTATAACTTAGTGAATGTAAGCCTGAATATACAGAATTTATTTTGAATTCTTTGGAATTCATATTGTATCACAATGCCTTTTGCTTTGATGGTTCCCACTACCTCTAGGTACAGGGCGTTGCAATGGGAACATGCTGTGCCCCATCGTACGCCAACCTGTACCTGGGGGAGTGGGAACATTCACTGCTTACCAATGATTCGTTATTCATCTATATGTGCCATTTACTTACATGGCGACAATATATAGATGATGTGTTCCTCATATGGGATGGCTCAGTTGAGCTCCTATATGAGTTTCGAGCTGCTATCAACAACAACAAATTCAACCTTAGTTTTACGATGTCACATAGCACAACAGAGATTACATTTCTGGATGTGCTTGTGAAAAAAGAACCAGATGGTAGCCTTTCAAGTCAGCTGTATCGCAAGCCCACAGCAGAGAATTCGCTATTACATGTGACTAGTTTACATCCTAAACCCCTGCTAGCATCTATACCTTACAGTCAGTACCTTAGCGTACGTAGAAACTGTTCAGATGACATCACTTTCAAAGATTAGGCTAACAAACTAAGAGAAAGACTCCTCGAAAGAGGGTACTCTAGTTCCTGCCTCAAAAAGGCATATAGAAAAATGACAAAGTTGTCCCGTCAGGTTCTACTTGACACACAAAAACAACCCTCTACTGATGATACAATTAGAATCATCACTACATATACAACACAGCATAAACAATTGAAACAAATTCTAAACAAGTACTGGCACTTACTCACTATGGACCCCTCACTATCTCCATTTGTAACAGATACACCCGCTGTGACATATAGGAGAGCACCCTCTGTTGGTGATAAGGTGGTCATGAGTGAATACAAATCACATAAAGGGAATATATGCAAAATGCTAGGTACCTTTTCTTGTGGAGGGTGCTCATATTGTCAATACATGGACAGAAGTAAGAATATATATCTACCAAATGGACATCACTTTTGTCCAAAGCATTACATTAATTGTAAGACTCCTAGCGTGGTATACTTACTCACATGTGAATGTGGGTGTTATTACATCGGGAAGACGATTAATGTATTTTGGAAAAGAATATACCAGCATATATTGACTATCCGCAAATGAGACCCGGATGTACCGATTGACCGACATATGGCCTTGATACATCCCCACTCAATTCCCAAGATTCATTTCCTGGGACTTGATCACATCCACTTTCACTCAAAAGGTGGCCATTTTTATAAACGCCTCCTCCAATGTGAACTAAGGTGGATATTCAATTTACAGGCTACTTCACCACCTGGATTAAATGAGGCTTTCAATTTTTGATCATTCCTTCCTGGATTTACCTCTGGGGTCTGTGAATTGAATCTTTGAGATTTTTGGTTCTGAAACATAGTCTCTGAATGAAGCTTTTGAGGTCTTCCTTTCTTTCTTTCACTTCTTTTATTTGATTAGTCTTCTCTCTCTATTTGGGTATTGATGTATAATTACAATTGTATTTACAATGAGAAACCAATTCCAGGAATGGTATGAGATCCTTTTTCATCCTGGCTACAATAACACATTGCTTTTACTGTTCTTTTCAATTTTTTACTATAATAACTCTTCCTTTACATATTAGTTATTTTTGGTTTCCATTGTTATATGCTTTTGATGCCTAAATATTATGTTTCATCCAATAATACTGCATATATTCTGTTGTCTTTGTTCTTCTTTTTTGTTCAGCCTTCTTCTCCATGTAAACTTGCTGGCTGCTATTACATCCCTTCCCACCAGATGGTCTCTAGTCCTGTACCCTTGCCGCTCTGCTCTTGCGCAGATACCCGGCGGGTAAGCTCCACTTGTGCAGTATGGGCCTATGACAGACTAGCTTCTGTCTCCGCTCTTGTTCACTGCACCAGGAGGAGTGTGTTCACGCTCTTGCCACCGTCTCCATGACGATCGGTGAGCGTTTGCCCGCTGGTGACGCGTGGCGTCATTACGCCCTTATGGGCATGGTTGCGCCGTGCACCCCCCGCCAGAGAGAGACGCTTCGATCTCCACAATCAGCTGCATTACATGCAGCTGTACTGGCGGAATGGATTGTTCTATTGCCTTATGTTTAAACAGATCAGGTATTTAAACGCTCACACCCGGATGGTTTATGTCAGTTCACTGGCCGCCACTGGGATATCAGCAGCACACTCAGATTTTCAACTTGAGGTAAACACTATGGTTTTGACAGGCCATGTACAGACATGGCTCTATGTCTCTACATCTGTTGTAATCTCTCTTACTCCCCTTACCTTTTCTATAATAAGAGGAAGTCAAATTTAAAATACCCTCTTGTTATATTTTTTCCCCACAGTGGCATTAATTTGATCGCTGTTGGAAAAATCAGGCGTCTCTTATGAATGCGCTTCAGCGGATTAGCTTATGGACACACAGACAATTTTTTTCGTGTGTGTGTGGACTTATGCAGCCAGCATGTGCTTTTCTGTTTGCTTTTATCTATTAAACCCCCAATGAGTCTAAACATGTAAGTACTCTAAACCCTGTTAATTTGTAAAATGGCATAATAAGCTATAGACTATGCTTTGATGTATTTGCTATGATACTGTGTCAATATTACTATATATATACATATTTGTGTTTCAGACAAAAGTATATTATTACCCAACTGTATAAACCTCCCTGAAGAAGGAAAGATATGTGAAGAAATGTGATTTTCCAAAACATGTCGGGATGTAAATAACAGCTACCAATCCTAAACTGAACCCAATTTTCATTGAGGCAGCAATAGGGATTGTTAGCTTTGGGTGATACATATTGTATGTTTAAATTTTACATCAACTCATTGATATATTGTCCTTAAGAGTGAACTGTGTTTGTTTTTAAACATCTATTTTTGTACACTAATAAAGTTGACACCTTTATGCCTTTTACATATATTTACTCTCCACTACTCTTCTTCTGCCCTAAAAAGTCCAAGGGGGTGTCTCCTCTATGCACTTTGTTGCAATTTTCTCTTTCTATTTTCTATAATACTATTTAGGATGTTGGCAGGCTAGCACACTATTTAATTCTCATACCCCTATTTCTTCTCGAACAGTCCATATGTAAACATTTAAGTCCATGAGATCCAGATCATAGGTAAAGACTTGCCCCTTTGTCCAATGGGCACTTTCCTTGGAATTGCAACAAACATGGTTAGCCAACTTCCCAGTAAGTTCTCCGCTTCCTAGGAACGAACACCGGGACTGTGTGCATGGCTACTTTCACAAAAGCACTTTAGCTACACAAGCATGCATGGGACTGTAACAATGAAGAACTTTTACATCTTCCGGATCAACAAAGTCTGCTTGCACTTAGAACATATCTCAGCCTTTCTTTATCATGGCCAGGGACTGGGATCACTTTTCCTCACATGTGAAGAACAAAACATGCTGACTGTGACCGGGACAGAGGCTTTTGGAGGGGACTGAATGCTAGCCTCTTGCCTACTGACTATGGGCCCTGGCATTTGAGGGAGCTACAAGCATTTAGGAAGATATTCTGTTATGAAATGCAAAAGGACATTATTAAGGAGGCCATGATGGTCTCTGCCAGCTTGGGACTCAGTGGACAGATGTATGTGAAAGGAATGCTGAATAATGAGATCTGGAAAGCCCGGGTCTTTCACCCAATAGTTTATTGTGCTCATTAACACACCTTTGTCTCCTAGCAAGCTATTGGGGGATGTGTTTATACTTATGTGTATTGTAAGTTGAGTGAGGAGAGGGCAAGTCTACCCTGAAAGGTCATATCTCTGAGTCACCAAGTCTGGGTAAATGATTAGATAACTAGCTCATGTTAATTAGGTTTCTGTTTACAGGTGTATTGTTAGAGTAATATGAGCAGGAGGGGGGGGTAACCTCCTCTTCAACTGTATAAGATTGTATTTTTGTTCTAATAAACAATCCATGTTCAGCAACCAAACGAGTATTGTCTTGTTTTGTTTGTTGTCAGTGGTTGGAATAACTGATATCTATATTCAAACTGAGAGGAAGCAGTATATGACGAAAGCACTCAAGCGGAGTGTAGGACGTTTCATTACACTGACAATCTGGAGCAGCAGGTCAGCATATCACTTTCCAGAGCAAGGCATACTGGCGATTCTAGGGCACAGGCCAGCATGTCACTTTTTAGGGCACCTCCTGCAACTGTTGGTATCAGGTGCACAGTCCAGCAGCAAACAGCACAGGCAGGAGTGTCCCCACATCAACATTTTTTCAAATGCAGAGCAGCTTCTTGTGGAATGGATACAGCCGAACTGGGCACATTGCTGTGTTCCACACTGACTTGACACAAGCTTTGAATGGTTAAATGGCGTTACCAATAGTAACAAGGATCAGGTAGCTGAACAGGCTTTCCAGATGATCCAATAGTAGTAATGTAGTGTTGCACATTTACTTGATTGGGCCTGTGAATGACAGCACAGTCTGGGTAGATATGGCAACCATAGTCCCAGGATTGCAGAACATGAGTATACTTCCCGGCATGTTGGGGTAACAACTTTCTTATATCACAGTCATAGGCGTGCACAAGGGGTGTGCCAGGTGTGCCTGGACACACCCTAATCCTGGAGTTGGCAACCCATCGATTGTGGGCAGGTGACAGGTAAGCCGTGACCCTTACTTGCCGACCCCCAGAACCTGGACAGGATAGGCAGGTAGAGTGGAAATGAAGGGACCGATCTGTATTTTCTTCTGCAGCAGCTGAAAGTAGGCTTCTCCTCCTCTTCCTGTCTCCGATATTCAGCTGCCACGGGAGGAAAATACAGGGGATTGGTACCAATGTATGCCACCCCTTTTGTCCCAGTTCCTTTTCTTTCTGCTGCCCAGGTCCCCCTGTGTGCTCACCTGCTGCCCTCCTTTGTTTTAGGATGACCAGTGGGGAAGAGGCCAGTTAATATGTCACAAAGGCATATGTGTTGGAGCTTTGAGGTGCACACCCTAATACAATAGGCTGCGCACACCTATGATCACAGTGATTAGCGCTACACTTTGATACATCCGCCGTTTTCAGCAAATAGTCTGTTTGTTGTGTTAGCTGCTAATCACTGAGGAAGCGCAGAGTTTAAATTTGGGATTTATTATATCACAGTGAGCAGGAATTTTCAGGTACTCTCGAATAGCAGTATCAATTCACTGTGCCCACTTGCATTGGATTTCAGCTTCCAGACTTTCTGGCACATGTGGATACAAGTAGCCATACTCCTGAGCCACTTTCCTCATAACAATTCCTTGCAGTTAGGATAATCTTAGCAGCACTTTTGGATCCCCACAACTAGGTAACACTTGAGTATCTAAAGCACATTTGACACGAAAGCCTGCAATTTTGTAAGGCTTTTGAGATACACTGGTGGATAAAGAGGACACTTGCATCAGGGGTTTCAACACAGTGAGCCCACTGCTCCTCTTCCAAAGAACCTGCAGGACAAAGAACAGGAGATGCAGATGCTGACAACCCAGGCCTAATACTGGAGGTTTGGATAGTTGAGAGAACTTCCTACTCTGTAGGCTCAAGCTGCTGACCACCTTCAGACCATCTCTCAGGCCAAGACACAGTATCAGAAAACAGTTCAGAGATCCGTTCAGACAGGATATCCGAATCTGACTGTTAAGAACTCTTCAGCCAGGAGCAGATTACACTTTGAACTTGCAACAGAAGACTTTCATAGTTGCCAACAGTCTCGATTTTCCCGGGGTCAATCCCGATTTTGGGACCCTTGTCCCGATTTAATCTTTTCCAGAGTTTTTCCCCTAATTTTTGGGATTGTCCCGAGAAAATCGTGAGTGTTTTTGTAAAAAAACGGCAATGGCTCCACAAAAATGGCCGCCGTCGCCCCACGAGTGAGTCAATAAGTTGTTTCCCCTTGTGTTCAGTGCAGGGGAGAGGGGCAGCCAATCGGCTTCTCTCTTCAGTGTACAAATAGAAAATTCTATTGTACACTGAAGCCTATTGGCTACAGGGATTAGCGACCCCTCCCCCCTCTCCACTGAACACAAGGAAATCCTCCCTCCGCTCTGCCCCGTGTGTGTCAGTGTCTCGTCTTTGACGAGAAGAGAGGGGGGGCCGCCGGGGAGCAGCCGCTCGTGAGTGTGACACATGAGAGAGAGAATTTACTACAGAAACGCTTCCTGCGCTACTCTGCATACTGGCTAGTTGGTAATGTGCCTCCTGAGGTGCCCCTACCCTAATGTGCCATGTGCTATGTGCCCTGATGTGCCCCATAATGTGCCATGTGCCCTGACGTGCCACGTGCCCTGATGTGCTATGTGCCCTGATGTGCTCCATGCCCTGATGTGTTATGTGCCCTGACGTCACTCCGGGCCCTGACGTGCTATGTGCCCTGATGTGCTATGTGCCCCGACGTGCTATGTGCCCTGATGTGCTATGTGCCCTGACGTGCCCCGTGCCCTGACATGCTATGTACCCTGATGTGCTATGTACCCTGACGTGCCCCATGCCCTGATGTGCTATATGCCCTGACGTGCTATGTGCCCCATAATGTGCCCTGATGTGCCCCATAATGTGCCATGTGCCCTGAGGTGCCCCGTGCCCTGATGTGCTATATGCCCTGATGTGCCCTGTGCCCCATAATGTGCTCTGATGTGCCCCATAATGTGCCATAATGTGCCCTGATGTGCTATGTACCCTGATGTGCTATGTGCCCTGACGTGCTATGTGCCCTGACGTGCTATGTGCCCTGATGTGCTATGTGCCCTGCGTGCTATGTGCCCTGACGTGCTATCTGCCCTGATGTGCTATGTGCCCTGGCGTGCCCCGTGCCCTGACGTGCTATGTGCCCTGATGTGCTATGTACCCTGACGTGCCCCGTGCCCTGATGTGCTATATGCCCTGATGTGCTATGTGCCCCATAATGTGCCCTGATGTGCCCCATAATGTGCCATGTGCCTTGACGTGCCCCGTGCCCTGATGTGCTATATGCCCTGATGTGCCCTGTGCCCCATAATGTGCCCTGATGTGCCCCATAATGTGCCATAATGTGCCCTGATGTGCTATGTGCCCTGATGTGCTATGTGCCCTGACGTGCTATGTGCCCTGATGTGCTATGTGCCCTGACGTGCTATGTGCCCTGACGTGCCCCGTGCCCTGACGTGCTATGTGCCCTGATGTACTATGTACCCTGACGTGCCCCGTGCCCTGATGTGCTATATGCCCTGATGTGCCCTGTGCCCCATAATGTGCTCTGATGTGCCCCATAATGTGCCATAATGTGCCCTGATGTGCTATGTGCCCTGATGTGCTATGTGCCCTGACGTGCTATTTGCCCTGATGTGCTCCGTGCCCTGACGTGCTATGTGCCCTGATGTGCTATGTGCCCTGCGTGCTATGTGCCCTGACGTGCTATCTGCCCTGATGTGCTATGTGTCCTGGCGTGCTCCGTGCCCTGACGTGCTATGTGCCCTGATGTGCTATGTACCCTGACGTGCCCCGTGCCCTGATGTGCTATATGCCCTGACGTGCTATGTGTCCCATAATGTGCCCTGATGTGCCCCATAATGTGCCATGTGCCTTGACGTGCCCCGTGCCCTGATGTGCTATATGCCCTGATGTGCCCTGTGCCCCATAATGTGCCCTGATGTGCCCCATAATGTGCCATAATGTGCCCTGATGTGCTATGTGCCCTGATGTGCTATGTGCCCTGACGTGCTATGTGCCCTGATGTGCTATGTGCCCTGATGTGCTATGTGCCCTGACGTGCTATGTGCCCTGACGTGCTATGTGCCCTGACGTGCCCCGTGCCCTGACGTGCTATGTGCCCTGATGTGCTATGTACCCTGACGTGCCCCGTGCCCTGATGTGCTATATGTCCTGACGTGC
The DNA here is from genome assembly GCF_042186555.1 of Aquarana catesbeiana. NCBI lineage: Eukaryota > Metazoa > Chordata > Amphibia > Anura > Ranidae > Aquarana > Aquarana catesbeiana. The sequence continues at coordinate 88,654,499 of NC_133336.1, forward strand.
TATGTGCCCCATAATGTGCCCTGATGTGCCCCATAATGTGCCATGTGCCCTGACGTGCCCCGTTCCCTAATGTGCTATATGCCCTGATGTGCCCTGTGTCCCATAATGTGCCCTGATGTGCCCCATAATGTGCCATAATGTGCCCTGATGTGCTATGTGCCCTGACGTGCTATGTGCCCTGATGTGCTATGTGCCCTGACGTGCTATGTGCCCTGATGTGCTATGTGCCCTGACGTGCTATGTGCCCTGATGTGCTATGTGCCCTGACGTGCTATGTGCCCTGACGTGCCCCGTGCCCTGACGTGCTATGTGTCCTGATGTGCTATGTGCCCTGACGTGCCCCGTGCCCTGATGTGCTATGTGCCCTGATGTGCTATGTACCCTGACGTGCCCCGTGCCCTGATGTGCTACATGCCCTGACGTGCTATGTGCCCCATAATGTGCCCTGATATGCCCCATAATGTGCTATGTGCCCTGACGTGCCCCGTGCCCTGATGTGCTATATGACCTGATGTGCCCTGTGCCCCATAATGTGCCCTGATGTGCCATAATGTGCCCTGATGTGCCCAATAATGTGCCATGTGCCCTGATTCTTCCATAATGTGCCCTGATGTGCCCCGTGCCCTGATGTGCTATGTGCCCCATAATGTGCCATGTGCCCTGATGTGCTATGTGCCCTGATGTGTCATGTGCCCTGACGTGCCCCATGCCCTGACGTGCTATGTGCCCTGATGTGCTATGTGCCCTGACGTGCTATGTGCCCTGATGTGCTATGTGCCCTGACGTGCTATGTGTCCTGACGTGCTATGTGCCCTGACATGCTATGTGCCCTGATGTGCTATGTACCCTGACGTGCCCCGTGCCTTAATGTGCTATATACCCTGACGTGCTATGTGCCCCATAATGTGCCCCATAATGTGCCCCGTGCCCTGATGTGCCCTGTGCCCCATAATGTGCCCTGATGTGCCCCATATTGTGCCATATGGTGCCCTGATGTGCCCCATAATGTGCCATGTGCCCTGATTTTTCCATAATGTGCCCCATAATGTGCCATGTGCCCTGATGTTCTATGTGCCCTGATGCGCCATGTGCCCCATAATGTGCCATGTGCCCTGATGTTCCCCATGCCCTAATGTGCCATGTGCCCTGATGTGCCCCGTGCCCTGATGTGCTATGTGCCCCATAATGTGCCATGTGCCCTGATGTGCCATAATGTGCCCTGATGTGCCCCGTGCCCTGATGTGCTATATGCCCTGATGTGCCCTGATGTGCTATATGCCCTGATGTGCCCTGATGTGCTATATGCCCTGATGTACCCTGATATGCTATATGCCCTGATGTGCTATGTGCCCTGATGTGCTATATGCCCTGATGTGCCCTGATGTGCCCCATATTGTGCCATATGGTGCCCTGATGTGCCCCATAATGTGCCATGTGCCCTGATTTTTCCATAATGTGCCCCATAATGTGCCATGTGCCCTGATGTTCTATGTGCCCTGATGCGCCATGTGCCCCATAATGTGCCATGTGCCATGTGCCCTGATGTTCCCCATGCCCTAATGTGCCATGTGCCCTGATGTGCCCCGTGCCCTGATGTGCTATGTGCCCCATAATGTGCCATGTGCCCTGATGTGCCATAATGTGCCCTGATGTGCCCCGTGCCCTGATGTGCTATATGCCCTGATGTGCCCTGATGTGCTTTATGCCCTGATGTGCCCTGATGTGCTATATGCCCTGATGTACCCTGATATGCTATATGCCCTGATGTGCTATGTGCCCTGATGTGCTATATGCCCTGATGTGCCCTGATGTGCCCCATATTGTGCCATATGGTGCCCTGATGTGCCCCATAATGTGCCATGTGCCCTGATTTTTCCATAATGTGCCCCATAATGTGCCCTGATTTTCTATGTGCCCTGATGCGCCATGTGCCCCATAATGTGCCATGTGCCATGTGCCCTGATGTTCCCCATGCCCTAATGTGCCATGTGCCCTGATGTGCCCCGTGCCCTGATGTGCCCCATAATGTGCCATGTGCCCTGATGTGCCATAATGTGCCCTGATGTGCCCCGTGCCCTGATGTGCTATATGCCCTGATGTGCCCTGATGTGCTATATGCCCTGATGTGCCCTGATGTGCTATATGCCCTGATGTACCCTGATATGCTATATGCCCTGATGTGCTATGTGCCCTGATGTGCTATATGCCCTGATGTGCCCTGATGTGCTATGTGCTTTGTGCCTTGATGTGCTGTGCCCCGATCTCCTATGCCCTGATGTGCCCCGTGACCTGATATGCCTTGTGGCCCGGTGCCCCGTGCCCTGATGTGCCCCGATGTCCTGTGCCTCAATGTCGTGTGCCCTGATGTGCTGTGTCCTGAAGTGCTGTGCCCTATACGCTGATGTGCTGGGCTCTGTACCCTGATGTGTTGTGCCCTGATGTGCCCTATACGCTGATGTGCTGGGCTCTGTACCCTGATGTGCTGTGCCCTGTACCCTGATGTGGCCTGGTGTGCTGTACCCTGATATGCTGTGCACTGATGTGCTTTGTATCCTGATGTGCTTTGTGCCCTGATGTGGCCTAATGTACCGTACCCTGATGTGTTGTGCCCTGGGCCGGTCTGGATGAAGTCCAGGGCCACATTTTTGTCCCAGTCCAGCCCTGGCCCCCTCCCCCATATCACCACCATACCTGCACCCGCCTCCCCCCATGACAACACCATGCCTGCATCCCCCTCCCCTCATGCCTGCACCCCCTCCGGCCTAGTCACCACCATGCCTGCACCCCCTCCGGCCTAGTCACCACCATGCCTGCACCCCCCAGGTCACCATCATGCCTGCACCCCCAAATCACCACCCTGTCTCCACCCTTCCCCAAGTCAGCCTGTAACACCCCAAAGTCACCATGCCTCCACCCACACACCTCTCTCCCCTTGTCACCACTCTTGAGGAGATGTAGCTAGACTGTAGCCAACACTCCATCTGCAGCCAACACTCCGCTGGGGACACCTGACGTAAGAGGTACTGTACTGGGAATGCCTGATGGAAGGAGGCACTCTGCTGGGGCACCTGATGTAAGGACAGACTCTGCTGGGGGAACCTGATGTAAGGACAGACTCTGCTGGGGGAAACTGATGGCATCTGGTGGCAGGCGACGTAGCAGGTGACACGCTCAGTGATCCCACTGATTCTGCATTATGGTGAGTTGAATGATTTCATTTTATATTACAATGTAATAATAGAAATAATGCGCTTCAATCATCCTGACACCATAACAACTATGGTGCCGGGATGATTAAAGTGCTAACACCAGGTGTTTGGAGTATCTTTATCTGCTAATTGTTAAACTTTCTAGTATACACATGTTTTTATTGTGTAGGATCTGGGGCTGCTGTCCCGTCATTCCTCTCTCCCCCTTTCCTCCTCTCCCCCTTTCCCTCTCCCCCTTTCCCCCTCTCCCCCTTTCCCCCTTACCCCCTTTCCCTCTCCCCCTTTCCCTCTCCATCCCTCATTCATCTCAGACTCTAACTACATCCTCTTGAGCCATGCCCATTTAAGCCACGCGCACTATTTCGCGTAAACCACGCCCATTTTTTGCGGCGGTGCACGGTTTGTTTTTTTTCTAAACCATGCCTACAAATGAATGCCCCGCCCCCTAATTATTGTATGGCTCCGCCTACAGCCAAAAAAGTGTCCCACATTTTTTTTTTGCAATGTTGACAACTATGGACTTTCCAAATTCTGCTCCTTTAGTGGCTAAAGGTTTTACACTCCCCACAGACACACTGCCTTTACTCGCATCAGGCTGACCCGGCTCAGTCGTCTTCTCTCTGGGAGGTTCCACCATCAAGGAACATAGGTGGCCCCGGGAGTTTACCACTGCACCTGGCTTTGAAACTGTCACAATAACTGAAAGAGCAGCGACTTCAGCAAGCAAGGTGACAGTAGCAGTGTTCACAGGAACTTGTTCTGGAGCTAGAATGGAGACACACTTGTCCCAATTCACTTGTAGCACCCGTGGGGGTAAGGCTGGGGAGACTCTAGTAGTGGCTCCCTGCAGTGCCCGCAGGTAATCCAGGGCCGAACATTAGTAGATAGGCCAGAACACTTGGCACACAACATCCGATTGCTTCATAGCCTCCCGCCGTATAAAGCGCCAGGCTATCTCTTGGTACTCACCGCACTCCGGCATCAGTAAGGACCTCTTTCAGCCCACCCGGGCCAGGAGTGATGCCTGGTACATAGACTTTCCAATCCGACATTGAGACTTCGAACTGCGCCATACTCTCTGCTTGGTAACAGTATCTCGAAACAGACCGGCGGTGCACACAGCAGCGTCTCCTTCTCCTCCTCTGCAGAGTGACAACTCCTCCCCGCCAAGGGATTGACTCACATGCTCTTCAGAAGCTTCAACGCCTGCCTCTTGTCTCCAGAAGCATGCCAAAACTGTTGGGGAGTCTGCCTTAATCCCTTCAGCACTGGCGTATACAAAACAAAAGTTTGGGACTTGAAATGAAGCCCGTGTGAACACAGGCCTCCATCCCTAATTCAATACAATAGCAAAGGGGTTTGGGACTTTAAATGAAGCAGATGATCAAAGGTCAGATAAAGAGTTGATTTATTCAAATTATAAACATGTCTATATTATACAATATTGGTTCCTTTGGTTATCAACTATATAGTTTGCAGTTTCACTACTCTTGGTTTGTGGGTTCTATACTCAGCCTTGATCACCTTTCCAAACCCCACATTCTTGTGGCTTTTTCCTCTACTCTCCTGGGTATAGTGGTGCATTCAACACCCTTCACCACCCACACTCTTCATTACTGAATCAAATCAAAGATTGTTTTCAGACATCTTTAATACTTATTATTTATGGAGACTCTTTCTTCCCAGGGGATATTGTGTGCGTGCTAGCTTCGTGTGTGGGTTTTGCCACCTCAGTTCCCGTGACAGGCCAATTCAGCGGTCCCCATTTCATCACACTGCATATCTCCCCCATTCGAGTGTCATGTAAGTGACTGGAATGGGTCATCCTCTCTCCTGTCCAAGAATAATTTTCTGTTATGGTGCTTTTTTGCCATATACCTGATCTGCCATTATGTTCTTTTTAGACATATAAAGGCATCTGCTCCTTATGAGTGGTTTTAACCATGAAACGCGTCGAGCTACATGGGATGCCAACATATACTAAAATCACTAATCACCCAAGTATGATACGCTAATGATATAAGTATTATACACCACCAATGTTGGACAGGATACAAACATATTGATTGGTACTTTATTTACCCAAACAAGGATAGGTCATTGGGATGGACTGCTTCAATGTTCATGCATGTATGCATATGTAAAGTACTCGTGTTATGTATATATATGAAATCGTCTTTTAATACTTTTTTAAATTTCTTGTAATGTGACATGTTTACCATTTGAATAAATCAACTCTATATCTGACCATTGATCATCTGCCTTATTTAACATCCCAAACCCCTTTGCTATTGTTCAGCACTGGTGTAAAGTGACAAAAGATCAGTTTAACACTCTCCCAAGAGCAAAAAGACACGTTGGTTCTTTCCCACATGGTTCAAAAGGATAATAACACAGTTTTTGTCGAATAAAGATGTTACTTGCCACTTTCCCACGGAGCCAGACAAAATCCTTGTGTAGTTGCCAGGGGCGACCACAGCAAAAATGACGTCATGCCACATGTTGGGTGCCAAAATGTAGCAGTCTCCCAGACCTCGAGAGGCCTAGTGGTGACCCCTAGAGTCAGGGAGAGCTGACATTCCTCCTCAGGGTGCAGGTTACTAGACATGGTGGGTGTAGTGCAAGATGGAAAGATGGGCGCCAGTCACTTTTAAAATGAGCAAAGAGAGTTTTTATTTCTCTTAACAGAAACAGGGGAGAGAGGGTTAGGGCACAGCACACCCTTAAGCAAATGCATTTGCAACTTGGCAGACTCCGCAGACAAAACTAGAACTAGGCAGACAGCAATACAGAAAAGGGGCCTTTAAGCTGAATTCAGCGATCTGTATCTTGTAGCAACTGCTGTCTCCTATGGCAGCAACTTCACTCACAGTACCCACTGTAGGTCTTCAAGCTTAGCTCCCAGCTGCCTGCTGGACTTCTCAAGCTTCACTCACAGCTACCTGCTGTATTCTTCAAGCTCAGCTCGCAGTATCCCACTGGACTTCACAGACTCTCAGCTACCCGCTGGATACCTTGAGCTCAACTCACAGCTACCCACTGTATTCTTCAAGCTTCACCCACACTACCCACTGGGTTTCTTGGACTTACAGCTACCCGCTGGATCCCTCAAGCTTTACTCACAGCTACCAGCTGTACTTCTCTTCAAGCTTTACTTACAGCTACCCACTGTACTCCTTCAAGCTTTACTCACAGCTACCAGCTATATTCTTGGATGAGTCTCTACTGAAGCTTTTCCCACTTACTTCACCGTCCCCGGCTAGTAAAGCGCCTGCTCTGGTACTCCTTCAGAACTCCATCCCTTTACACCTGTCACCGGCAACAAGAGTGGTTGACCCTCTGGCAACTTTTTCTCCCTTGCCTCCTGGCAGTGATCAGGCTCCCCTCAGGCTGAGCCCTTTTTACACGTGGCTAGGTCCCAGGCTTCAGGCTTACACCTCGGCTGCTGCTCCACACACACCCACCCAGGCCGCAGCCCAGGTGGAAAGAACCCCGATCACCTGACTCCTTCCAAATAGATAGACTATCCCAGCATGCTCAGCGATCAAAGAAACCCCTGCTGATTTGCTGAGACAACTTATTCACTCTGTTGGTCAGTGGGTCAGCTCCCGCCCCTTCTGTTGTTGGTCGGTGTGCAGGGGCACTCTGTTCTCCCTTCCGAAACTGGAAGACTGCTTACCACTGCTTTAAATTTTTTTTTTAAACCACAGTACTTTGCAGAAAGCTGCCCATGGTTACAACGCATGGGGCAGCAGGCTTTAATGTCCTTTGTGGAGTCACCTCGTACACAGTCATCTTCTGTTGGAAGTTCAGGAGTATTGGGTACATGAGGGTTGTTAGGACCACCACACCCCCCCCAAGGATCAAGGCTGACTCCTCGGAAGAGTCTAGACGGTCAATTGGGCCTGCAGGGGCCGGAGGCTCTAGCATTAGAGAAGGCAGGTACCATTAGTGGAGAACTTCTTGTATTAGTGGGAAATCAATGGAGTCTGAGACCTCTTTATCTCTGGCAGGTTTGGAAGAGCAATCGCTATTTAGCACACAGGGTCTCAACAGGTTGCAGTGGTGCCTTCTCTTGGTGGGGTTGGGACCCTGCGAGATCACATCATATACTGGAGTTGGAGGGAAGTGCTGTTTCTCAACCCAATAGGGAGTGTGTTCCCATTTGGGGTCCCATTTTCTGCCTCTGTTGCTTTTGGCATTTTTCACCAACACCTGGTCGCAATGGCAGCTTTTCAAGGGCGGAACCCTCAGCCAAGTCCTTGTGTCTATCCAGTACCATCTGCTTAGCTGTCTGTATTCGATCCCAGTGCTCCTGCAACCAGGTGCTGTTTGTGAGGGACATCAAACTCTCTAGGGAGCCCAGTAGGAGGTCTACTGGTAGCCTGCCATATCGCCCGAACATCAAGAAGAATGACCTGTGACTTTTGGTCTGATGTACTGTGTTGTTGTAGGCCCACACCACGGCTCCCATGGTATGCTACTTCCAGTTACCACTAAGGTCGGCACAGTTTGAACATGATCTGTGAAAGATCAGTGATCATCAAAGTTTGGGCCTAGGTCCCAGAGTATGCATTTAGGCCAGCCATATTGTTGTACCACGTGTTCTTAAAACAGTTTAGCCCTGGTCGGGGCCGTCTGGACCTTGGTGAGGGCTACCACCACAAGCTTGGTGAAGTGGTCCACAAAAACCAGGACATAACGATATCCTGAAGGGGAGCTGTATATTGTCAGGAACTCCATGGTGTCCAGTTCAAAGGGCTCTGAGATGGTAATAGTCATGGGTGTTGTCTTTTCAGGAGGGGCCTTATGCATGGAGTAGGATTCACATTCCTCTGGACCCAATCAACCAGCCGTAGGCAAAGCAAGTACCTCCTGACCAGGGTCTCGGTTCAGTCAGCTCCAAAGTGCCCACTCGCAGCATACAGCACCTGACAGATTTAAAGAATGTGCGACTGGGGAAGCACAACCAGTTGTATGTCCACTGTTTAGTAGGGATGTGCGCCTGGCGGTAAAGCATGCTATTCTGCATCTCAAGCCATTCCTACTGTCTCAGGATCACTCTGACTGTGTTGGACAGTCTCTGGTATTTGCAAGAGGATGTTTTACGTCGCCACGAGAGGAAGTGTTGTACCTGTATGAAATTGGGGTCTTTTTGTTAGATCAGAGCCCATTCCTCCTGGTTGTGGGTCTCCGTGGGTTCTGCCCGGGTGACTGTGGCTCGCTCCTTAAGGGAGTGTGAGGTGGCTGCTGTAGGTAGGACAGGGGCTACCTCAATGTTCTCCTGGCTGGAGTCTACATCCTCCCCCGTTTGTTCCACTGGATAGTGAGACAGTGCATCATCACGTCCATTAAGCCTTCCAGACTTGTAGTGGTTCTTGTATTTGAACCGATCCACCTTTGCTCTAAAGCCCCCAGTTTAGCTGTTTCCACGTAGGTGAGGAAGTTGTTGTCTGTGAAGACCTCTATATCTGCTCCCACTGAGTCTTTGAGGGGTCCACCATTACTGTGACGCCTTGTCGTTTCTTGTGAGCCCCAATGGGCAGAGACCAGATTACTTCTGGAAGGGGTGCCAAGAGTCGTTTTTTCTTGGGGAACATGCCGACTACCCCCAGCTGTTTTCTCGCTGCCCTCTAATAGGACTCGTAGGCCTGGATTACGTTGAGCCAGACAGCCCGCAGACCGCAGCTCCATGCTCGCTGGCCTAAATGCTCAAACTTGGCCAGTAAGCAGGGTAAGTCCAAGTCCTTCAGCACATTCATGCCCAGAACAATAAGTACTGCTAAACTTACTGAGCCGTGGGTCACCACGGCCCCTGCTCACGCCACAGTCTGGTCATCGATCTGAATCTTCACTCAGGTGATACCTTCTACCAGGATGGGCAGGTTATTGACCGACTTAAGATACAGCCAAGAGGTATCCAGCTGATCCTGCATCCCGAACTGCTGGGCGTAGAAGTCATGCTTCATAACAGTGACCTCAGATCCCGTGTCAATCAGGCAAGGGCCCTCTTGACCATTGACAAGGGCATTCACTACTGGACCTGGTGGCCAAGGATGGTCCTGAGGGTTGTCCCTCTGCCCTGGGAGCCACTAGATTAATGGTGGTACTTTTGGATTCTGATCGACCACAGTTCTTGGCTACATGTCCAAACACCACTAGCACTTCCAGTCCTCCTCTTGGTCCCTCCACAACGTATTCTCAACCTTAGAGGGGTGGGCCAAATTCTGTTTGAATGTGAACATTTCTTGTTTCAAGGAGGCCATGTCCTGGGCGAGTTCCCTTAAAGTCGTCTCTATGGCTAACAGAGGTGAAAGGGCCAAAGCCTCCTCTTTCAGGTGTAAAGGTTCATACCTTTTTGTCACTGTCACAGTTGCTTCCACATCTTCCTGTTCCTGTACAGCCACGTTCACCATAGTATCCTGGAAGGAGATGACAGGTTGCATTATGATTCACTCTTGTAGGGCTCTCCTGACTGGCGCTGCCTTCAATCCTACCACAAACTGGTCTCTCAGTCGGCAGATATATCGGCACAGCTGTGCACATTCCTCTTCTCTAGGCATTTCCAAAGATTCTAAAGTGCTACCGCCAAGTGGGTGAGGCTTTTGTCCTCCTGTTGCCTCTTGACAAGAAGCTCGGCCTCAACTGGCTCCAAACAGGTCCTCCAGACGCACCACAATCGCTAGCTCCGTGGTCAGCCGAGCGGGAACCTGATACAGGTGCGCAGTCCTTTCTACTCTCTTCTCCCACTCAACCTGAGGAATATTGGAGCCCTTAAACTCAGGCACCAGAGCCAGGGCTGTTGAAATGAATAGGCCGTCAAAACCGTAACATGCGCAAACATGCCAACAGTCCCGATTTTCCCAAGACATTCGCGGGATTAAGACCCTTGTCCTGTTTTTAAGTCGTCCCTGGAAAAATCATGGGAAATTTTCATTTGTCCTGACTCCCAGAGAATCACCAGAGCCGCCACTAGAGGTCCAGGGTCAGCACTGGTAATGATCTCTACCGCCATTTTACAGAAGACCAGCTCTCGTGGAGCCCGGTCACTCGCCAAGGGGAAGAAACAAGAGGTGGAGCCCAGGTGGCTGCCAATAGAAATGGAGCTGCTGCCAACCCCCTGTCCCATGGCCTGCTGCTGGTTTGTGACCTGTTGTGGGAAAGGCCACGGGGCGGGGGGTTGGTGGCAGCTCCGTTTCTATTGGCAGCCACCCAGGCTCCGCCTCTTGTTTCTTCCCCTTGGAAAGTCGGGCTCGGCCTCCACGAGAGCTGGTCTTCTGTAATGGTGGCAGAGATCAAATCATGCATTATCCGATGAGAGGCAGAGCCAAGGGACTCTGCTGGGGGCACCTGATGTAAGGAGGGACTTTACTGGGGGCACCTGATATAAGGAGGGACTCTGCTGGGGGCAGCTGATGTAAGGAGGGACTCCGCTTGGGGCACCTGATGTAAGGAAGGACTCTACTGGGGGCACCTGATGTAAGGAGGGACTCCGCTGGGGGCACCTGATGTAAGGAGGGACTCCTCTGGGGGGCACCTGATATAAGGAGGGACTCTACTGGGAGCACTTGATGTAAGGAGAGACTCCACTGGGGGAACCTGATGTAAGGAGGGACTCCGCTAGGGGCACATGATGTAAGAAGGGACTCCGCTGGGGGCACCTGATGTAAGGAGGGACTCTGCTGGGGGAACCTGATGTAAGGAGGGACTCCGCTGGGGGCACCTGATGTAAGGAGGGACTCCGCTGGGGGCACCTGATGTAACGAGGGACTCCGCTGGGGGCACCTGATGTAACGAGGGACTCTACTAGGGGCACCTGATGTAAGGAGGGACTCTGCTGGGGACACCTGATGTAAGATGGGACTCCGCTGGGGGCACCTGATGTAAGAAGGGACTCTTCTGGGGGTACCTGATGTAAGGAGGGACTCTGCTAGGGACACTACATGTAAGAAGGGACTCTACTGGGAATGCCTGATGTAACTAGGGACTCTACTGGGAATGCCTGATGTAAGGAGGGACTCTATTGGGGACAACTGATGGCATCTGGTGACGATGACAAGTGACACGCTCAGGGCTCCCACTGATTTTGCATTATGGTGAGTTGAACTATTTCATTTTATATTACAATGTAATAATAGAAATAATGTGCTCCAATCATCCTGACACCATAACAACCATGGTGCCGTGATGATTGAAGCTCTAACACCAGGTGTTTGTAGTATCTTTATCTGCTAATTGTTAAACATTCTGGAATACACATATTTCTATTGTGGTATAGGATCTGGGCCTGCTGTCCCTCCATCCCTCCTTCTTTCCTTCCTTCTCTCTCCCTCCCTCTCTCTTTCTCCCTTTCCTTCTCCCTCCATCCCTTGTTCATCTCAGACTCTAACCACACCCCCTTTGAGCCACACCCCCTTTAAGCCACGCCCAAGATTTAGTCTAACCACTTCCTGCCTGGCCTATAGCAGATTAATGGCCGCGCGGTGATTCTGTTATCCTGACTGGCCGTCATATTATGTCCAGCAGGATAACATGCCAGCTCGTGCCCACGGGGACTCGCAGTGCGGCGATTGGAGGTGCTGTGTGTCACTGTGACACACTGCACCTCCGATCGTAGAAAGGAGCTTCTGACAGAGGGTTCTTACCACGTGATCAGCTGTGACCAATCACAGCTGATCATCGCGTGAACCAGGAAGTGCTCGTAAACGGCATTCCTCAGTTTGCGCTGACAGGGAGGCGGTTCCCCCTGTCAGAGGGGGGGGGGTCTGTGCTAATAATCAGCACATTGATTGTCAGCACAGCCCCCATCAGATGTGCCTATCAGCTGCCAATCAGTGCCCATAAGCTGCCGGTCTGTGCTCCATCAAAAACCCCGTCAGTGCCAATCAAAGTGCCAATCAGTGCCCACAACAGTGCCAATCAGAGCCAACCACAGTGCCAATCAGTGCCCAGCCAGCAGTAACACCTGTCAGTACCTCAACATCAGTGCTGCCTATTGGTGCCATCTATTAGTGTATATCAGTGCCACCTGTCAGTGCCAATCAGCACCGCCTGTCAGTGCCGCCTGTTTTTGCCCATCAGTGCCGCCTGTCAGAGCCCATCAGTGCCACTTATCAGTGCCCATCAGCGCTGCATATCAGTGCCGCCTATCGGTGCCCATCAGTGCGGCATATCAGTGCCCTCTATCAGTGCCCATCAATTCTACATATCAGTGCCTCCTCATCAGTGCCCATCAGTGCCACCTTATCAGTGCTGCCTCATCAGTGCCCGACAGTAAAGGAAAAAGCTAAATTTTATGACAGAAACAAAGAAAACCTTTTTTTTCCCAAAAATGTTGGTCTTTTTTAGTTTGTTTAGCAAAAACTAAAAAACCCAGAGGTGATCAAATACCACCAAAAAAAAGCTCTATTTGTGTGAAGAAAATGATAAAAATTTAGTTTGGGTACAGTATTGCATGACCGCGCAATTGTCATTGAAAGTGCGGCAGCTCTGAAAGGTGAACATTGTCCTGGGCAAGAAGGGGTCGAAAGTGCCTGGTATTGAAGTGGTTAAATCAAGCCTCATTTTCACCGCGAGGCGCACCACATTTTTCTTTCCCGCTACATCACGCCTACAAATGAATGCCCCACCCCCTAATTATATTAAGACTCCACCTACAGACAAAAAAGTGCCCCTATAATTTTTTTTACACTGTTGGTAACTATGCATGCGGCAATACGCAAAAACGCACACGTTCTAGTGTAACCTGGCCATAAGTAATTGTTTTTTATAAGTAGTTTTCATGCAAAAAATGTCCATGTTAACGTGTGCAAAAATAAATAAAAACAGGGCAATTAAAGTGAAATCCTTCACCACAATTAATAAACAAGGACAATAGTAAAATAATAGAGATTCCCTTTAGGAGGGACAGCTCGGGACTATGAAGGAGTCCGTAGCATACTGTATACAGACTCTCCCCAGCTGATTGGGCAAAAGGGGCGAATACCTCTGGGAAGGTATTAAACAGAGACTCCGGCAAAAGCATATGAGGATGTTTGGTCGCCATGGTAACTAGGGTACTGTACGGCGCCATGTTTTGTTACCGGAAGCGGAAGTTGCTTGTTATAGTGGAGAAATTGTACAGGTCGAGCTGGCGGGAGTGAAGCGGAGTAAGGTAGCTAAGTGTATGGGGACCATATTAGAATGAGGTAAGATGGCGGGAGTCTGGGGCTCGGAGCGTTGCACTGTCTGTGTGTATGATGTTGGGGGTCTCGGGTGCTGTGTGTACGGTGTTGTGGGGGTCTCGGGTGCTGTGTGTACGGTGTTGTGGGGGTCTCGGGTGCTGTGTGTACGGTGTTGTGGGGGTCTCGGGTGCTGTGTGTACGGTGTTGTGGGGGTCTCGTGTACGGTGTTGTGGGGGTCTCGGGTGCTGTGTGTACGGTGTTGTGGGGGTCTCGGGTGCTGTGTGTACGGTGTTGTGGGGGTCTCGGGTGCTGTGTGTACGGTGTTGTGGGGGTCTCGTGTACGGTGTTGTGGGGGTCTCGGGTGCTGTGTGTACGGTGTTGTGGGGGTCTCGGGTGCTGTGTGTACGGTGTTGTGGGGGTCTCGGGTGCTGTGTGTACGGTGTTGTGGGGGTCTCGGGTGCTGTGTGTACGGTGTTGTGGGGGTCTCGGGTGCTGTGTGTACGGTGTTGTGGGGGTCTCGGGTGCTGTGTGTACGGTGTTGTGGGGGTCTCGGGTGCTGTGTGTACGGTGTTGTGGGGGTCTCGGGTGCTGTGTGTACGGTGTTGTGGGGGTCTCGGGTGCTGTGTGTACGGTGTTGTGGGGGTCTCGGGTGCTGTGTGTACGGTGTTGTGGGGGTCTCGGGTACTGTGTGTACGGTGTTGTGGGGGTCTCGGGTGCTGTGTGTACGGTGTTGTGGGGGTCTCGGGTGCTGTGTGTACGGTGTTGTGGGGGTCTCGGGTGCTGTGTGTACGGTGTTGTGGGGGTCTCGGGTGCTGTGTGTACGGTGTTGTGGGGGTCTCGGGTGCTGTGTGTACGGTGTTGTGGGGGTCTCCGGTGCTGTGTGTACGGTGTTGTGGGGGTCTCGTGTACGGTGTTGTGGGGGTCTCGGGTGCTGCGTGTACGGTGTTGTGGGGGTCTCGGGTGCTGCGTGTACGGTGTTGTGGGGGTCTCGTGTACGGTGTTGTGGGGGTCTCGGGTGCTGTGTTACGGTGTTGTGGGGGTCTCGGGTGCTGTGTGTACGGTGTTGTGGGGGTCTCGGGTGCTGTGTGGGTCTCGGGTGCTGTGTGTACGGTGTTGTGGGGGTCTCGGGTGCTGTGTGTACGGTGTTGTGGGGGTCTCGGGTGCTGTGTGTACGGTGTTGTGGGTGTCTACTAAAAATATATATATATATAATTTTCTAGCAAAAAAAAATGATTTTAACTTGAAACCAACAAATGTCAGAAAAAGGTTTAGTGTTTAAATGGTTAAACTTTTTTCACTTTCACAGTCTTTTCCATTGACAAATTGATACAATGTTTATACTTCCCTCAACTGATAAAGAATGTTTTGTTTTTTGGCAGACTGCCCAGTTTTTCTCTTCCTTTCTTTTGAGGGCTGTGGCTTCAGAAGAGCAGAGAGAATTCTTTGCATGGAAAGAATCGGGAAACACTTTAGTCAAGATCGCGATAACGATTCTTGACTATTAATCGTGCAACTCTACTGTGTGTCCAGTACTAAGGGGCTCAGATGTTGTGTGTAATATCACTATCAAGTATTATATGGTGTTTTTGGTGGCAGGCAGTGTTTATTGCAATGGGTTGTCTGTAATACTGGGAGTCTGCATGGATTCCAAATGAGGATGCAAATGTTCAAAACATATACATTGCTATGGCACACTAGTTCATGTCCCAGGTGCCTGTTGGGTGCTAGTTGCTGTCTTAGGTGTTCAATGGGTGGCCAAGGTTTAATAGCTCATGTCCTGGATTGAGTATATTACCTCTTTTGCAGGAAACATTCAATTGAAGATGAATGAGAAGATCTGGCATCATGCAGTTATGCACAGGGGGTTGCATAAACTACCCATGTAGACGCATGTTCTGAGCACACACTGTCTGTGTTTGAATCATAGTCCATGCCGTACTTTATTCAACCCCTAGAGTATAAAACTGTTCAGCTGCATCTTCTAAATGATCTCAATGGGCAGCTATACACTGTAGCTGTGTGCCCGGGAGTGTGTTTAGTTAGGGTGGCCATGACTTAAAAGCTCTTAATAGTGTCTTGGGTGGCTGTGGTGTTCTGGGTGGCCATGGTGCTCTGGTTGCATATATTACCTCCTCTCTTGCATTATGCGTTCATTTTGAAATGAATGTGTCACTAATAAGAATACTGCCAACAAATAGATGAATCTCTCAGTAGTAAAAGAAAATTAAAATTAACCTCTTGACATCCGGAGGCCGTATTATGACGGCCTCGACTTTCGGGGGTTATATCTGAATGATGCCTGAGGCTACAGACATCATTCAGATACCGGCATTTTCAGCCGGCGATTTCGTACACCATAAGAACGATCATAGCGGCTGTTCCGCCGCTTGATCATTCTTACGGGCGGCGAGAGGGGACGTCCCCCCCCCCCCTCCTGCCGCCCTCCGGTGCTTCTACCGACTCACCTCAGCGATCGGTGAGTCGGATAGCGGATCCGCCGGCGCCGGATGTGGATCATAGAGATTTTCGGCGGACCAGATGGTCGACGGAGTCTCTATGATCGTTCGGAGGCCGGGCGCGATGTTATGACGTCACGCCCGGCCTCTGCATTCAAAAAAACGGCGCCGATTCGGCTGGGAAGCGGTGTTCTTTTTTTTTTTTTTTTTTTGATTTTAGGCTTCCCAGCCTAGAGGTGAGATGTGGGGTCTTATTGACCCCATATCTCACTGTAAAGAGGACTGATCATGTCATATTCCTATTACATGGGATGTTTACATTCCTTGTAATAGGAATAAGAGTGATCAAAAAAAAAAAATTTTTTTTAAAAGTGTCAAAATAAAAAATTTTAAGTAAAATTAACAATAAAAAAAAAAAAAAAAAATTTTTTTTTAAAGCGCCCCTGTCCCCGTGAGCTTGCACGCAGAAGCGAACACATACATAAGTCCCGCCCACATATGAAAACGGTGTTCAAACCATACATTCGCCGCGAATGTTAGAGCAAGGGCAATAATTTTGGCCCTAGACCTCCTCTGTAACTCAAAACATGTAACCAGTAAAAAATTTTAAAGCGTCGCCTACGGGGATTTTTAAGTACCAAAGTTTGGCGCCATTCCACGAGTGTGTGCAATTTTGAAGCGTGACATGTTAGGTATCTATTTACTCAGCGTAACTTCATCTTCATCAAATTTGGCTAACTTTGCTGTTTTGTTTTTTTTTTTAAAGCATGAAACTGTTTTTTTAAGAAAAAAAAAATGCGTTTGAAAAATTGCTGCGCAAATACCGTGCAAGATAAAAAGTTGCAATGACCGCCATTGTATTCTCTAGGGTCTCTGCTAAAAAAACATATATAATGTTTGGGGGTTCTATGTAATATTATAGCAAAGAAATGATGATTTTTGACATGTAGGAGCGAAGTGTCAGAAATGGCCTGGATGTGAAGTGGTTAAAGCTAAACTTCAGTAAAAGTAAAGGTCTTCCCGTGCAGTGGGGGGCCGCACCTGCACGCCAAGGGTCAACTGCACCTTTATGTCTTGGGGGACCATGTACAGCAGTTTACTTACCCTATTCTCTGCTCCCACAGGATCCTCCATGCTGCTTGACTTGGTCAGCCTCTTCTCCCCTGCACTCTGGCAGTCTAAGGTCCTCTGATGTATTCAAGACCGGTGCAAGGTCCTTAGCCCTGCATTGGACACGAGGATCCCTAGGGACAGTTCGCCACCGCAGCATGGGGGAGTGCTGTCTACCAGGGAAGCAGATTATCTGGTAAGTAAAATTGCTTTCCTATCCCCTAGACATAAACAAGCAGTTAACCCTTTCAGTGTAGATGAATAAATGTACCTGACCCTCCGTGTCCACTTGCAGCTGAGGGCAATGGTGAAGTCCTGGTGAAATGTTGAGTATTTGAAATCTTGTGAAAATAATCTCCTGTGCTGAGCTGAAATGTCTTATCGTGAGATTTGGTGTACTGTCCATTACCCAGGAAGATAAGGGGACGTGACAAAAAAAAGTGGGCCTTTCTTGGTAGTGCCAATCTAGTAGCCCTAGACTTATATTATCCAATGCACTGCTCAATGCACTAATATTTTGTTTTGGTTTCCTGAAAATGTATCTGTCTGTACATCTGGTGCCAAACCTGTGGCCTTTTGATGCTTGCCATGCAGTCCAGTACCTGAGCCGAGCCACAGCTCACTGTGTCCATTCAGATGTGGAGCTATGGCCCGGCCCCTTTCTCTCCTCATTGTCTGACTGACTTTGACAGCAGCTGGAGCGGTGCGCTGGCAGGATGGTAAAAAAAAAGTCCTGCTAGCAGCATCTTTGGAGCGGTGAAGGAGCGGTGTGTATACCGCTCCTACCCATTGAAATCAATGGGCAGCACGGCTATACCGCCGGCAAAGCGCTGCTGCAGCAGCGCTTTGTGGGTGGTTTTAACCCTTTCTCTGCTGGTTTTAACCCTTTCACGGCCGCTAGTGGGGGGGGGGGTAAAAGCGCCCCGCTACGGGTGAGTAGCACAGCGAAATTGACGGTAAAGCGCTGCTAAAAATAGTGGCACTTTACCGCCGATGCACCCACCTCCCCAGTGTGAAAGGGGCCTTAGGGGGGCTGAGAGGGGCTGCTGCACATTAAAGGCTTTTTATTTTAATGCATTAAGATAAAAAAACCTTCTGCCTTTACAGTTACTTTTGTAATCTCTGAGGTGTGCACATGCAGGCAGCTACAATAGTCATTTATGACTCTGATGGGACCACCAAGCTTACCAGCAGTAAAACGCCATTAAAAAGTTTCAACACTGTGTTGTGTTTTTTTTTTTAAGGCAGTACAGTAGTTGTCCAATTTTCTGTGATTATTAGGGCCGTCACACAATCAGAAAATCATACAAAAAAATACTGCTTTTGAAGCGACCGTACAATGATTGATGGCTTAAACTGCCAACAGAGGTAGTGAGACAGTCAACAGTAAATGGTTTCAAACATGCTTGGGATAAATATAAATCTATAGTCAGACAACAAAGTTATTGATAAAAAACAATGATTCTAATCTGATCTTTAGTGTACAGCTTTCATCCGAAATTATCCAAGGGGACAAATACGTGTTCAGTCTTGTGTCCAGTGAAACTTTGGTTAAATCTCTATAAACAATTCTCTGAGTTGAATGTAAATTGGTTTAATGTTTATTTAGGTAACCCTAGCTTTCTTTTGTATGGAAATTGTTTTATAATGCGTGATTACAATAAGAATGTACTAAATTTTGCCAACAATGGTTGTGCTAAGAGACATTCAAACTATACACAGTCTAGAACGGTGTTTATAGTGTAAATATTTATGTGGAAGTTGTTATTGTTTTTAGGACCCTTTCACACCCATCAGTTTTCCTTCTGTGCCTAAATACTGGTACCCACAATGAGATTATCGGACGAATGATCGTCTGGTTTTTTGTTTTTTTTTTTTGTTTTTTTTTTAATGCTATTCTCCATATCGGAAACTATAAAAAAAACAACTAAAAATAGGTTGCTAAAGTATGAAAATTCTCATATAACAGCATAAAATTCGGAAGTGATGTAATATATTTGTATTGTGTTTTCAGATGAATACTGTACTGATTAAACGAAAATCGCACGATCTGGTATTGTACAAGAAACATTTTTGCGTGTGTCCCTTCAGGAAATTTCGGACAGCTGTGTACTAACGATCAGATTATCGTACGATCGCTTTGAAAGCGGTATTTTTTGTATGATTTTCTCATTGTGTGCATGGGGCTTAAAGCCTGGTAAACACTATATTATTATTTTTTTTTTTTTACTGGGTTGAACAAAAAAAATGGTCCGCTTCGGCGTTAGTACAGCGATCTCCCCCGCTGAGCTGTTGTGCTCCCCCCGCCAGGACACTGCAATCAGCGCTCTCCACCATTGGCTGAGACCGAGTGCCTTATACACGGGACAAATGTCAGCTGGTTTTTATTGAACCGGTCAATATCGTCCAGTTTTTGGCTCCTGTGTACAGTACTTTAAGCTGGGTACACACGGGCTGAAAATCGTCCAAAAATGGCCCGTGTGTACAGCTGTCTGTTCGACGGAAGCCAGTCTTACGATCGGCTTCTGTCAAACAGTCATGATGGAGAACCAGCATCAAACCGGCATCTGATCAGCGCTGGCAGCCATTATCAGTGTGTTCTGTTGGGTTGAAGGGGAAAAAAAAAACTTCTCGTGTGTACCCTACATTACCAGTGAAAGTGAAAGAAAAATGCATGACCCTTAAGTTCTATAGAACTCTTCACACCAGTCAGCTGCAGGTCAGTTGCATTTTTTTAAAAGTCCAGCATGCTGCATTTTTGGTGCATAATTGATGCAGTAAAAAACAAAAAGCACCAAGAATGCACTGCCCCATTGAATGAATCGAAAACGCATCAAAAACACTCCCGTGGTTGCGTTTTTGTTGCATTTCTTTGTGTCCTTTTTTTCACAGGTGCAAAACGCAGCGAAAACGCGACAACACACATGCCTTTCTACTTTGTTTTTGCGAGGGGCAGTGTAAAAGCAGCCTTAGTTTTAGTCTTATTTCTTTAGGTGTATACTATTTAAAACTGATGTTTTTTGTATGTATGTATATGTGTAGTAGTCATCATGAGCATTCGACTTCATGCACATGTATGTGGCAGCTGCGGGTCCTGGGAGAGGGATTACGAAGGCGCTGTGTGCATGAAGCCTAATAAATAGAAAGAAATTGCACATTTTCAAAGAGTAGGACAGGTCTAGATAGAGTGTGTGTGTGTGTGTGTGTGTGTTTGTGTTTATATGTGAGTGTGTATATATGTATAGCCTAGTATGAATTTGTAGAAGAAGCTTTGTGCAAAAATCAAGGGGGGAAAAAAAAAAAAAATGGATCCTCCTAAAGATCCATACCAGACCTTTATCTGAGCAGGAGGGGGGAGGATGGTGGGGTAGCCATCATGCAGCCACCCCCTTCCCCACACTCTCCTTTTGCACCATACCAGGGCACATGCCCTCAACATGGGGTGGTTGAGGTGGACAAGGGCCACTTCCAGGGTGCTAGAGAACCTCTATGATTAAGCCTTGGTGGGCAGTGCAAAACATGCCAGAGGACGTGGTCTGGTGGAGAAATTTTAGGCTGAGGCTGCTTTTTACCTCTATCTTGCACGGGCAGGTTGGAAGAGCGGCGTTTATTTGTGTCCTAATTATTATTATTATTATACAGGATTTATATAGCGCCAACAGTTTACGTAGCGCTTTACAACTTGAGGGTAGACAGTACAAATACAATACACTTTAATACAGTAGGAATCAGAGGGCCCTGCTCCTTAGAGCTTACAATCTATTGCAACACACATTAACTTGTATGTAGTAGTACACTGTAGTGGAAAGGAATAGTTTTGAAAGAAGTTAGGGATCCTAAAAGAAAAACAACAACATACATTCTCAACTAGGTGGCTGCAGCTGTCCTCTACCAGCTCTAGAACTAAGCAGTCAAAGACAGATGATCTCTCAGGTCTCGGGTCCACACTGAGCACAGAGCGGTGACTGTCAGTCAATGTTCTGTGTTCTGCCCCTTCACTGCTCCACTGGCCTGCCAGTCAGGCCTCTGGGCAGATCCCGACATTATTGTCAGGATTCCTGCAGTGTCTGGACTGGCTCTGTGATGTCAGCCGACTTTATCCTGCTGTCAGCTGAATCTGGATCTGGGTCACAGGAGTGCAGAACTAAGTGCTAAGAGCCTTGACCATACTTCTCCTTTAAGGGGAACCTCCCAAAATGGCAGGCAATATGTACTTTCCATGAGTTTTAAGAAAGTTCCACCTTAATAAATCTGAGCTGCTGATCTTAGTAAATATGTTTTCAAGCAGTTCAGAAATTAATTAGTTGGAGGATATATCTGATTTTACCATGAAGGTTAAGGAATCTTTTAAACAGCATTTTCTGAAACTATTGGTAATCCATGCTGCTCCTAAATGCCCTCTACTTCTTGCTCCTCTGGATGTTGGGTGCCTGCCTGAGAGTGTCCCCGCTCATAAGAATAAACAAGCTGCACACCAATGTTGTTGCAACTTAAAAGAAATTGTAAACGATCACTTTGTAAAACAAGCCATTCAGTTTAAAATAGAAATGAAAGACAAAACATTTGTGCATAGATAAATTAAAAAAAAAAGGGAATTATAATTTTTTTTTTTTTTTATAAGTGAATGGCTGTGCAGGGGGGTGG
This sequence comes from Aquarana catesbeiana, assembly GCF_042186555.1. Lineage (NCBI taxonomy): Eukaryota > Metazoa > Chordata > Amphibia > Anura > Ranidae > Aquarana > Aquarana catesbeiana. The sequence goes on from NC_133336.1 coordinate 88,676,081, forward strand.
GGGGCTGTCAGGACAAGTCTGATCATTGGAGGAAAGCAGGCGTAGTTCCCATCATAGCTTGAATTGACCACGCTGTGCTCTCCTGCTTAGTGTGGTCAGTTTTTAATAGGAGAGCAGAGGGACTGGCAGGATCGGGATTTCACAAAATGGAAGCAATACAAAGAGAACAGGATACTTTTTCATACAAGTACACGGTACAGCAGACACCTATCAGGAATATGAAATGTTGGGGTAACAGACACTTTGATTCAGTAGTACAAAGCACAACATCCTGCTTATCATCCAGCACTTTATTTCTTTTTGTGACGCAGCATTTCCTGAAAGTTGTCTCACCCTTTTCCCTCTCCCAGTGTGCTGATCGAACCCATTCTTGCCCCTTCTCAGCGAATACCAAGTCCATCAGTGGTCTTCCATAAGGTTTACTGTCATTGTTGCTTCTTCCTCTTCCCAATGCCTGTATGTGAGCAGTAGTACCCCATAGACTTCAATGGGGATAGGAGACTGATCAGTGCTGCTGACCTACAGTTTGTTGTAGGAGCCTGTAAAGCATTGCACCAACGATCAGCAGATCACTGATGCCATGCAAGACCTGTCAGTGTATCTGCTTCCTCGTAGGGGGAAACCGATACTTTCTGACAGGAGGCATGAATGAACTACCACGGCCCTCCACAGCACTGTGGTAGTTCATTGAGAACTATAAGCCGACTGCCACAAAGGCTGTCGGGACTTGTACTTTTCAGTTCACAGAGCTCTGTGAATAAGTGATGCGACCGGGTGGGTGGAGCCCCGCTCGGCCGTGTCTTTTTTTTTTTTTTGACAGCTAGCATGGAGGAGAAGATTCTCTCCCCCCCACTAGCTGTCAGAGTGGGGGCCCAGTGCTTTTAAAACAGGTTACTCCCTAAATATGGGTGTAACATGTTATGAAAGGTGAACTTATCCTATAACCCAGCAGCTGACCTCCACCCCCCCGGGCCATACTTGCACACCATCCTACACTCTCACCACAGATTCTGACTCCCATTTTTCTCCTAGGCAAGACTGATGGGCAAATTAATTTGTCCATTCTAAAAGAACAAACAAAATAAAAATGTATTTTAAAGTGACTAGCGCTCAGACTTCCTCCAATTGTAACATCAATTGAAGTGCTCAAATAGTGATCCACATCAGCAATACTTATAAAGTGCACCAAACCTCATTTGCTAGACGTCATCCATTCCTGTACCTGTTCCCACTTTTTCAATTCTTGCTAGACGAGAATTGCATCCACTCTCCAGGAGCTCTTCACCAGCAACTCAGACAGACATAAATGAATTTCCTTAGTATAGTGTAATGAAGGACTGAAGCACCTATCAGATTTTTATGTCTGGCAGTTTCCATTTTTTAGATTTTTCCCTCACTTAGTTTGTGAAACTATTGTCAGCAGGACAGCAAGCGAGAGTAAATCTCCCCAATGTACATCAATTCAATGATTTGATAGGAGTTTCAATCCCCCCCCCCCCCCAACTTTATCCAAAGCTCGGAAAAAAAAAAAAAAAATGGATTGACTATAGGCTATGACTAGGGTTGCACCGATACTGGTATCAGTGCCGATACCAAGTATTTGCACAAATATCGGTACTCGTGCAAATGCACCGATGCCTGAAACCGATACTTTCAGGCACAGTTCTTTGAGCTCTCAGTGGGTCTCCCCTGTTGACAGCTGAAGTGTTAAAGACGTCCGGTAATTGGAGCTGTCTAAAAAAAAAAAAAAAAGCGGCAATGTTTATTAACAATATTGCTCAGCCACTGAAACACTAAAATTAAAAGAAACATTACTTTTTGTATCTTTCTGTTTCTTCATCTGCAGATAAAAGGGAAGAACAAATGTTCCTCTGTTTAACCCCTTATAAACCCCTAATTTACTCTAATCAGCCTTAATTAACGCCCTATTCTCCTCCATTAAATTATTATTTTCTTGCTTTTTTTCTTTTTGTTCACGTCTATTTTATAAATGATAAACAATGAAAACTTTTTTTGTTTTTGTTTGCTTTGTTAGTGAATATTTTTACACATATATTTACACATTTCACATTGAAAAAGCGCAAAATTAAAAAAAACAAAAACCTATTTTGTTTGTTTCAATGCTTTGTACCACTGCTGACAGCTGAAATGAAAACAAAACAGTTGCGGTAGGTGTCGGTAATTGGTATTGGCGAGGACTAAAAAAAAAAAGTATCGGCACTCGTACTCCTAAAAAAAAAAAAAAAAAAAAATGGTATTGGTGCATCCCTAGCTATGACCAATGTGTCACACTTGGTATACTGTCACTGGCGAGAAGTCACCGGCTCAGGAAAACTATGGAAGACCCAAAAGAAAGGTGAAACTCATCTGCTTGTTTGTCACTCGCTTGCATGGGCAAGTTGTGGACCTCTGACCAGCGATGTACATTTTTTACGGTCACAGTGACAGAGCAACACCTAAAATCCCTAAAAAGCAGGAGAGTGTCCCCTACATCTTCTCACAGTTCTGTTGAATTCTTGTGAGACATTATCCCAAGAAAAAGCTGTGTTACTCTCCTGTCAAGCAGCTGGATAAAGCTGAACTGTTCAGGTGGTTTGTTATTTAGTAAGATTATCTTCAAATCGGTGCTGTGTAAGAGAGATCAATGTGTTTTCACTTATAGCCTCGTTGTATGACCATCTTCCATGTAAAGAACACAGCTATGTTATAGATGTGCAGATCTTTGACACTGAGAAATGTCTTGGTGACCATTGATGGAGCAGCATGAATGTCCAGCTTAAAGTCTGTGGGGCCTGTGCCAGAAAAGATCACAGTTACACATACTCTAAGCATACCACAAAGCTTTCATGCCGGAAGCGTCTGAAATAATCTAGGGGCGGTTGGCATTGGACTATTATGGTGACACTTTTAAAATGACAGCAAAAGAAACAGTTTCTTGAAGAAGTGTATCCTCGCAACAAGAACCGTTATAGCTCAGAAATTACTCGTCCTTGATTGAGGAACTATTTTTACTTTGAGAGGACTTAAAATAGTGTCTGTCAGGAACTTTACTTTCCTATCCGTAATACTTATTCCAGAGGCTCCAGTTAAAGCTCACAATTCCTACCCCTTTACTACCTAACTGGACAAAAATCTTTTTTCATCTATAAAATGTGTATTTTTTACTTTTTGCAAATGAATCCTTGGATGATTTATAGCTTTGGAACTTTTGTACGTACAAGGGGAGCTGATCATGGTCTTCTAGTGTTTTATGACATATTGCAGTTGACAGGCCATTCTCTTTTTAATGGTCAGTTGATGCTGCCTTAACCTATGTTCCATCTGCATATAACCTGTATTTACAGTACCAGAGAGGTAATGGCAATCTATAGGAATTCCCAAATGTTGATGAATACAACCTAACCGTTCATGGAAGAGTCTGCAGTAATGTGCTGGAAGATTTAGGGTCCTTTCACACTGGGGCGGTTTGCAGGCGCTATTGCGCTAATAATAGCGCCTGCAAACCGACCCGAAAGTGCAGCTGCTTTGATTCCAGTGTGAAAGCCCCGAGGGCTTTCACACTGGAGCGCTGCGCTAGCAGGACGGTAAAAAAAGTCCTGCTAGCAGCATCTTCGGAGCGGTGAAGGAGCGGAGTGTATACTGCTCCTTTACCGCTCCAGCCCATTGAAATCAATGGGACGGCGCGGCTACACTGCCGGCAAAGCGACTTTACGGAGGCGCTTTACGGTGGTTTTTAACCCTTTCTCGGCCGCTAGCGGGGGGTAAAGCGGCGCTTTACCGCCGCCCCCGCCCCAGTGTAAAAGGGGCCTTATAAAGGGTGCATTATGGGCAAGGTCTGTGATTTTTAAGAAAATGTTTCAGTAAGCAGATTTTCATTGCAGTCTTGTGATTGCATGTGTCTTATGTACACAATCCTCACAGATTGCAAGAATATCTCAAATAATGCCATAATCTATGACCTCAGGTGCGAAATCTCGTAGTTTTGGGACCAGATTAAGCCTACACTTTCACAATATAGCATTTTGTTAATGCACACAAAATTGTGCGAAACGTGTGTTGCTCTGGCACTATGACAACCCAAATATGGCAAAAACTATAAAAACGTGAGCAGCGCTACATAAATTAAACATAATGTGTAAAATCAGGATCAGGAGTCCATGACGGACCAGAATGCACAATATAAGTGCAAAAAAAATGACATAAAAAAGAGTGTTTATCAACATAAAAGGGTGGGAAAAATTAGTCCCAACAGTGAAAAATATAGGAATAATGCAAGTTCCGTGAAAAAAATCCTCCAAACAAAATAAAGGTGAAATAAATCGGTCACACCAAGAGCGACTTGTGAGAAGATCCACCACCATATGTCCTAAACGCTTACCAGATAGCAAACTTTTAAACAGCTTGTAGGTAGCCAGACAATCGATGGTAAATAGCGTCACACCGGGGGCGTGGCCAAGATGGCGACCAGATAGGACGTGTGAGAAGGGAGCTCCGTCCTCAGCCGACATTTCATCCGTTTATAGGGGACCAATCCTCGCCCTAACACTACCGGGAGGTAGAGAAAGCAGTCGGGCATGAGAAGGGGAAGCTCCGGTTCCCAGAGGAAGAGGCAGCAGGCTCCTAGAACCCCGCCAACAGCCAGAGGTGCGTGCGGGACGACCTACACCAACATGGCGTCCCAGACGGAGCATGCTGAGTCGCCCCAGCTGGGAGTTGATCAGTTCCAGGCGCTCATGCAAGCTATTACGGGCTGCCAAACGACACTGACCACTAAGATTGAGCAGATGCAGCTTGAAATGGGCCTCATAAGGCATGACATGGATAAGCACCGGGATAGATTAACAGAGGCGGAGAGTGGGGGAGACTGAAGACACGGTCAGGGAGCATTCCGCCTCCGTCCGCACGCTACAGCTTAAAATGAAGGCAATCGAATCCCGAGCAGAAGATCAGGAAAATAGGAACCGGCGGAACAATTTACGCATGGTTGGTCTCCCGGAGGGGGCTGAAGGGAGAGATCCCGAGACATATGCAGAACAGTTGCTGCGTACGCTCCTCCCGCAGGCGCCATTCTCCCAGCACTTTGCAGTCGAGCGGGCTCACAGAATGCCGTCAGTTCCAGGCCCGCCTGGTGCTCCGCCACGAACATTTATTTTTCGACTTCTGAATTTTAGAGACCGGGATCTCGTTCTCAGAGAGGCCAGGAAGATAGGAGAACTATGACATGAAAACGTGAAGATCATGTTATTCCCGGATTTCTCCATAGAAACACAACGGCAGTGCAGATCGTTCGACCAGATCAAAGCCCAGCTGAGGAGCAAAGGTCTCAAATACAGCATGATGTTTCCAGCGCGCCTCCGAGTGATTGACGGCGAGACCACCAAGTTTTCTGTTTCTCCAGATGAGGCATCCAGATGGTTTGATTCCCTTCCTAGGCAGCGCTAAGCTATCTACCGTTTTTCTTTTTCTTTTTAAATGCTTGGGAAATCTCCAGTGAAAAGTGCAGTTACAAGTGCAATGCTTGGTCCTTTACAAATTCATCCTGATGACCGCTTGCTACACTAATTTCCCCTGAGGCCTATTCCGGAGGCTACATTGTTTGCTGTGGGGGCGGGAGAGTGGGGAGGTTTATATCCCTAATTCTGGGGTTACCTGAGCTTATGTACATATGTCAGCCAGATATGTTTCCTCTCAAGACTGAACTATGGATCACCTCTGGGTACTCACAACACCTACTACTGGAGGCTTCCTCGCCTCTCCTCCCCTTGGGTACGTACTCCCCCAATTTCCCTCTGGAGATGACTTATCAGGGGGGGTAATTATTTGGGCCGGAGCTTGACGGCTCGGGTCCTTGTCCCGAGGGCTATCGTGATTGAACTGTCTGGCTGACATATTTCTCCTGGCAATCACAGACGGAACTAAAGAGAGCCTTATTATCCGGTCTTGGAGACCTCAGGTTTTTGATCTAACAGCAGAAAGACAGTCCTTCATGTCTGGCTGACATAATACTTCTGGCCCTCTCTCCCCTTACAGAGGATTCTGAGTGTTATATATGTATAATAATGTGCATGTGGCTGGCTCTGGCCGAAGGGGAAAGATGTAATTAAGAATGTGCCCTTAGTTTGTTCTAAGTGAAGCGGAGAAAGGATTAATATATTTAAGTCAAGTCCAATTGTAAGAAGGAGATCTTTCTCTTTCTATAGATGGTTAGGTATGATTTATAAATAACTTAGACTGTACCCTCTGTTAGATATGGGTGCAATGATAAGAAGATATGGGTACTTAGATTGGGTTATGGTCCATGCCTCTCTCTCCCCCTGTGAATGACGGGAAGGATGTATTTGTAACTAAGATTGTGCCCTTAGACTCTCTAAGTGAAGCGGAAAAATTATTTTGGTGCAGGGATGGAGGGATGGACCATAGTCCTACACATAGCCTTGGGTGACTGTGAATGATGTGTATAAGAATGTGCCCCTAGATAATTCTAGGTGAAAAACTGCCGCGGGGGATCCTGGGCAGATAATTCTGTGCGGGCCTCCTTGGTGGTAGTGGTCTTTATGACCGGTTCTGGGCGGGGCTCCCTAGCTTCGGATGGGGGCTCTAAGTCCTTGGTGCGCCTAGTATTACGCACCACCCCCCAAAGGAGATTTCTCCTATCTAAAATGGTTAATCAGTTAGGTTCGGGTATACAAGCACCGCATGAGTTACAATTGGAGGTGTGGGGTGGGATGGGGGGGAGTTGGGTTTGTTTCAGTTTTATATGATTTTTTCTTTCTTTAATTGCCTACCTTTTATGCCTTATACCTCATGATACTGTTTTACTACATCTGCTATGAGTATTTTCAGTGGTTGCTGATTTTAGGGTTGGTAACTGTAGACATATGTATATCTCTGCTGCACCCTGGGATCTGTGGGGTGCTTTCTCCTCTGGGTCCCTCCTTAATCCACTACATTATACTCCTGATGGCCCCTATTAAAATTGTTTTCTGGAATGTTAGGGGTTTAAACCACAAGATTAAGCGCTCCCTGGTCTTTGAATACCTTAAAAAATATTCCCCTCCGATTTGCATCCTTCAAGAGACGCATCTGGTGGGTGGTAGAGTGATGGGATTAAAAAGACCTTGGGTGAGCCATCTTGCCACTTACTCCGGCTATGCTAGAGGAGTTAGTGTCCTGGTACATAAAACACTTAGCTTTGAATTATTAGACGTGGTCACAGACCCGGAGGGGAGGTATGTGTTGATACACGCTAGCATAGACACGGTGGAAATGGTGGTGGTGGGAGTATATTTGCCACCCCCAGCTAATATATCTATAATGCAGAAGCTGATTGCCCAATTTCAGACTGACAATGTGGTCATAGCGGGAGACTTTAATATACCTCCAAATCCCTGCATGGATAAACTATCTCCTGACCCCGTTGGGGACTCACCGCTGTCTAAATGGGCTGATGTGTACGGGTTGGTTGACATATGGCATTGGAAGAATCCATCAGAACGTGCGTACACCTGCCACTCCTCTTCATACAACACCCTATCCCGTATTGACATGATCTATGCTAGCAGCACAATGCTCCCCAAGATTATTGCAATTGAGATACTTCCACGAGGTATCTCGGACCACAATCCAACTCATACCCCCCAAGCTGATAGACTTTGGCGACTCTCTAGATTCTGGATTGAACATCCGACCATAGAAACAGAGGTGGCCAAAGAGATAAGAGGTTTTTGGTTGACTAATGCCAATACCACAGGGATGGCGATGGTCTGGGACACATTTAAAGCCTATATACGAGGGTGCTATCTATCATCCATTGCACGGGAGAGGAGAAATGATAAAATTACACTGGAGGAGGCGGAAGCTAAAGCGCAGGAATTGGAATCTAGGTTCGCCATGACTTCCAATCCTGTTACGGCTCAGGATATGAAGGTAGCATATCGGGAGGTGATGTTACTTAGGGTGGCCAAGGTTCATAAATGTCAGCTTACTCAAACGCAGAAGATTTTCGAACAAGGTGACAAACCAGGTAGATTGCTGGCTTGGATCTCCAAGGAGCAGTCCCCAATCTCCACCATTGCAGGCCTGCGTGGGAAGGATGGGACTAAGGTGACAAACCCGGTGAACATCAATCGATGCTTTAAAGAATTTTATGAGGCTTTGTACTCCACTAGGGCAGACTACTCCCCAGATGAGTTACATAATTTTCTAGAGGGGGTGACGCTCCCAACTCTCTCGGACGATGCGAGGGAAATTCTAGACGCCCCGATTACAGTGCCGGAGGTTCGGGTTGCATTGAGCTCTATGCAGACAGGGAAGACTCCAGGGGAGGATGGGATCCCCCCTGAATTCTACAAACAGTACCTAGAGGAATTAACTATCAAAATGCATGACATGTTTAAAAAAACCTTACAGGCCAAGGACCTTCCGCCATCTATGTCTCAGGCCATCATAGTGGTAATACCCAAGCCTGGGAAAGACCCTCAATTGTGCTCTTCATACCGACCCATCTCCCTCCTCAACTCTGACGCCAAAGTGCTCACCAAAATTCTTGCCAGGCGACTAAACGAAATTATACTTACCCTGATCCATGAGGATCAATCGGGATTTATGCCTGGCAAGGGAACCGATATTAATCTTCGTAGGCTGTATGCAATCCTGGCCTCTGGAGGTGAGGGAGGGGATGATGAAATGGTGGCCTTTCTTGACGCGGAGAAGGCCTTCGACTCCGTAGAGTGGGGCTATCTCTGGGAGGTCCTCCGTAAATTCGGTTTTGGTCCATCCTTCATCTCCTGGGTTAGGTTGATATACAGGGCACCACAGGCCAGGGTCCGTACCGGAACAGTCTTGTCCTCGCCCTTCGTTTTGGGCAGGGGAACAAGGCAGGGGTGCCCCCTATCCCCGGGACTTTTTGCACTAGCTATTGAGCCTATGGCGGCGCTTTTATGAGCCTCAACACAAATTAAAGAAATAGTTAGAGGTCCACTGCAAGAAAAAGTGTCTTTATATGCAGATGACACCCTATTATATCTGAGGGATGATGGGTGCTCACTGCGGATGGCTCTGTCACTTATAGATAGCTTTGGGTGATTCTCGGGAATCCGAGTGAATTGGGGGAAATCTGTGATATTTCCCCTACACTCTGGGACGGGAAGCCAGCAGATGGACGGACAGCTGCAGAGGGTTCCCCAGTTTCGGTATCTAGGAGTGGAGATACATAGGGACCTAAGGCAGTTTATCCCTCTGAATCTCAATCCGGTGGTTCAGCGGATATCCCAGAGCTGTGCCAGATGGAGATCACTCCCCCTGACACCGGTTGGAAGAGTTAACCTAATTAAAATGTCGATCCTTCCTAAGTTCACTTATCTTTTCCGTCAGATCTTGTACCTATACCAAACAGTTTTTTCCAGAAGCTGGATAGCATTTTGATATCCTTTGTCTGGAATGGGAGGGCTCCCAGGGTGGCCAAAGTAAAGCTACAGATGCCCACATCGCTTGGTGGTTTGGCTCTACCGTGCCTATTGAAATATTACTGGGCGGCAGTCCTGGTGACGGTCAAGTGGTGGCTGTCGGAGGAGCCGGCTAACCCTGCCTCTTCATTAGAGGCGGCGTTGCTGGGTTCATATGCGGAGCTTAGAAATTTGATTCATATAGGCCCTAGGTCTAACTCACGGGTTACCCTCCCTATGACTACGACCCTGAAGGTGTGGGAGTCGATGGCCAGACAGGTGGGTGGTTCTGGGATATGGTCCCCCGAGACCCCACTATGGGGAAATGCTCGCTTTACGCATTTCCGTTCCATCCCTGATCCTATTGTGTGGGCCAGGTATGGAGTTACAACATTGAGGGACATAGTATCTCAGGGACAGTTGATTACATTTGATGCACTAAAGCGAGACCGCGACCTCCCGAATCACATGTTCTTCAGGTTTATTCAATTACGGCATGCCTATCGCTCCCAATTCCCCTCCGCAATCACACTGGAGATGTCACCGGTAGAGAGAATGCTTAGATCCCCCGATCAGACCAAAACGATGTCTACCTTATACAACATGTTTGTTATGCTAGATACCTCTGTGGTCTCCTGGCTGTTTGCCCTCTGGCAGAGGGATGTCCCGGAGCTGACAGACAATGATTGGGAGGAGGGTGTCCAACAATATCTGCCTCTTGTAATATCGGCCAGAGACAGATTTATTCAGTTGAAGTTCCTTCACCGAGCCTATTATTCTCCGGTCCGCCTGGCAAGAATTTACACTGACCGTACAGCTGCATGCCCTAGGTGTAACTTTCACGAAGCTGACTTTTTCCATATAACCTGGTCTTGTCCTGCAGTGATGGAATTCTGGAAAGAAGTCCTAACTGAAATCAATAACATTGGAAACTGTCCGTTCCATATGGTCCGATTCCTCTTCTTCTGGGCATAAGTGACTTTTAAGACATGACATGGGGTAAAAAGTTGTTCCTCTTTTACACCACGTTTTATGCTAGGAAAGCAATCTTACTGCAGTGGAACCAGACCTTACCACCTACTAAACAGTTATGGCAATCACTGATAAACACAGCTCTCCCGCTCTACAAACTGACGTATATGGGAAGAAACTGTCCCAAAAAGTTTGGGAAAATATGGAATGAATGGGTAAAGGCAAAACACTTAACTATTGCATAGATGTGACCTAAATGACACTTAGAAGTGGGTTTACTCCGTTTCTCCCCCCCCCCCCCCGGTGAATCCCGGTTATTTCTTCTGTATAACAGGGTAGGAGATCTAAGATATTAGTCTGACAACCACATATGATTGTAAATCTTGCAATTTTTTTTTTTAATTTTTTTTTTTTTTTTTTGTGCGGATATGTAAAACAAATCTCGATGTATGATTGTTAGATGGTATAACCTGGCAATGTAAAGTTTTGATTTACTTTGTTTAAAAATCTTTAATAAACTTCATGTTAAAAAAAAAAAAAAAAAAATAGCGTCACACCAAGACCTCTCAATGAAGGGCCAACGACATACAGGGTTGCTCCATCCAAAGAACGATCTCAAGAATGAGCCAGACAGACTCCGAAAGAATTATCTTTACTCTCTCTCTCCAATATGATCTCACTCCTCCTGCTCCGACCTGTTACTCAGTATCAGCTCTCAAATAGGCAGCCTCCCAGGTAAGATGTTTCCTTTCAAGATATGGTTCTTCCAGGAGCCGCTGCAAAGATGTGTGTTTGAAGTAGGGTTGCCACCTTTTCTTCAAGCCAAACCCGAACACTTTTGCGGCGCACGGCAATCTCTTTGTAGTACACGCTTCCAAGAGCTGCTGCAAAGATGTGTGTTAGATGTGGGGGCGGAGTCTAACACCCAGGGCCGACAAAAAGATGCATGTTTTCACCTGAAGAAAATGAGCAAAACTTGGTGCTCAAAAGGTTGCATAACCTATTTTGTCGTGCTTATGAAATGAATGGGCTGCCCTATGTGTGTGGTGCAAAAACCTTCATATGCGCTGAGTGATTTTGCTTGTGTTCCCAAAAAACTAAATGTGCATGCAGGCTAAAATGTAGAGCTGATTAACCACTTCAGCTCCGGAAGGTTTTACCCCCTTCCTGACCAGGTCATTTTTTGCGATATGGCACTGTGTTACTTTAACTGACAATTGCACTGTCATGCGACGCTGTACCCAAATAAAATTAGTGTCCTTTTTGCCCACAAATCAAGCTTTCTTTTGGTGGTGTTTGATCACTTCATCAGTGATTGATTTCTTCATCAGTTTAGGTAAATTTGTATTCTGCTACATGTTTTTGGTAAAAAAAAAAAAAAAAAATCTCAAAAAGCGTATATTGATTGGTGGAGAACTATGGGATAGATTTATGGACTTTTTAATTTTTTTAATTATTGTTTTTACTAGTAATGGTGGCGATCAGTGATTTTTATATATATATATATATATATATATATATATATATATATATATATATATATATATATATATATATAGCACTTTACGTATGCTCCTAGGAAATTATTTCTAACTGTGTGGGGGATGGCTTAAAGGGGTTGTAAACCCTCATGTTTTTTCACCTTAATGCATTCTGTACGATCCTCATTGGATAGATTGATAGCAGCGGGAGTCATTGGTTCCCACTGCTGTCTAGTGACCCGGGGGGCGGGGCCGAGCCCTGCTGTCTATGTCAATGGATGCAGCAGGACTCAGGAGCTGGCCCGCGCAAGTGCCCCCATGGAAAGCGGCTCTGCCTTGTTTACCACCGTTCTGCCTATCCTGTCAACGATCGACAGGTCCCGGTGGACATCGCGCCCACTGGACCCGCTGATTGGCTCCCGATGTGACCAATCACAGCGGAAGCAGGTACGTTGTTTCACGCATCCAGGCTACCCTGCCACAGTAAATGTGCGGTGGGTGGTCCAGAAGCGGTTAAAGGACGTGTGGCTCTAAAACTGTACCAAAACCTCTTAGCGGGAGCAGTTTTGAGGCGTTTTTGATGCAGTTCCCATTCATTTCAGTGGGAAGTTGCGGTTCTGGAGCAGTCTCTTTTAAATCCCCAAATGTGCTGCAAGTAGGATTTTTTACACCGCAAAGGAAGCGCACCGCCCCAGTGTAAACACATTCATAGATTTTAAAGGAAAGTTTTTTTCTTAAGCTTTTCAGGCACTTTTTTAATGCAAAAGCGCTTGCAAAACTCAGTGTGAAAGCAGCCTAAAATATGGCTTTGTTTGTTCCTCCAATTGCCCACAAAGACTTTGTGATTGTTGACAGCTAGGTGCAGGATGTATTATTTCTTAGTTTTGTATTTACTGAGCTCCTTTTTTATAATCCTTTATATCCTTCAGTGATCCACCATCATGACTTCCAGACTAGGAAATCCATGAGCATTGGAAGTCTTCAGAAGTTGAAAGCAACTGTGTTCTCATGGCTCCGAGCTCACCCCATTCAGTTGTCACCTAATATAGTTAGAACATTTCCGACATAGATCTGTAGGAAAAATTAGGTTGAACACATGTTCTTTTTATACATACAGATCTTCTAGGAAGTGGAGAAGGTCACTTGCTGTTTGGTTAGCTGTTGGTTTAGTTGTTGCTATGTTTTATCTATACAAATGTTTTTCTTATAATAGCCAAGTGGAGCTTTTGCATTTGCAATAATTATATCTGCTTATTTTAACCTTTTTATATAATGATGATGTCAGTCCTGGAGTTGGAGAGTTTGCAGTCTAATATTCCAGCTTCAATCGCAAAGACGCACGCATTTTTTGGGGATTGTAGGAGTCGCATGCAGTTAAGTCCTTATTGACCGTTAAACCCCGGACTCCAGTGCTCCAAGACATGAGTTCTACAGCCCCATACACACTATTAGATTTTCTGCAGATTTTTGTCTTCAGATTTACCAAAACATATAACATGAGCTCAAACCTTAAGAGTTTCAATTTGTATGCAATCAGGCAGGCCCTTGCACTACATGGTTTTGGTAAATCTGAAGACAAAAATCTGCAGAAAATCTAATAGTGTATATGGGGTCTAAGTCATACCTGCAATGCATTGTAAATGTGGGTTGCTGCAAAGCAGAGCCTCATCCTAAACTAACTTGAGTTTTCCCCTTCCTCCTCCCTTTCTCACATTTGGATAGTCATTTAATTATCTATTTATTTTAAATTGAAATGATTTTTTTGTGCTGCAAAGCAGCACTTTCACATTTCTCTCCTAGGCGTAAATAATAATTTTGTCCCGCGGCCCAGCCCAAACCTCCAAGATTCTGCACATACGCAGATGCCACATCGGGTTCCGACAAAGCCCTGCGACACATCTGCGTGACCCCTCCACCCCCACACATCTGCGTGGGGCCCCACAACTGTAGAGCTGCACAATTAATCGTTAAGAAACAGTAAAGTTAGCCCAATTATTTTGTTTAATGTGAAAGATGATGTTACGCCGTGAGAATCGTGATCTAAGCAAAAAAAATTGCGATTCTCATTTTTAGCCAGAATCGTGCAGCTCTACACATCTGCGTGGGGCGCCTCCCACCCCCACACATCTGCGTGGGGCGCCTCCCACCCCCACACATCTGCGTGGGGCGCCTCCCACCCCCACACATCTGCGTGGGGCGCCTCCCACCCCCACACATCTGCGTGGGGCGCCTCCCACCCCCACACATCTGCGTGGGGCGCCTCCCACCCCCACACATCTGCGTGGGGCGCCTCCCACCCCCACACATCTGCGTGGGGCGCCTCCCACCCCCACACATCTGCGTGGGGCGCCTCCCACCCCCACACATCTGCGTGGGGCGCCTCCCACCCCCACA